>NC_031970.2:27890103-28190103 GCF_001858045.2 Oreochromis niloticus
GAAAAAAAACCCCAAACCTGTGACCTGAGAACTTTTTTTCTAATTTCATGGAAGCTAAAAAGGGTAGAAACACTCTGGGTGCCTAACAGCTTTACCACTTTGTCAGCACCACAAAATAATCCCAGTAATCCCAAAGTGTACAATAAAGCTCTAAACTCTTTCAATTCTAAGCCCACAGAATTCATTAAAAAGGCGACATTTTGTAAAATTAAATTATTTATGATTATGGATTCGAGTTTTCCGAGACATTAGTCTACCAATGCTTCTGTCATAAACATAATTGTTTTATCATAATTAATCAGACTCTCCAGTATCACAACAATGTTTACTTGCAAAACTGAACCTGCGATCTGAGTCAGTGGCACCAAATTTCTAATAGCATTGTTTGGGCTCAGCGATCCGTCATCTCGCCAACAGGTAATGTGATAGCAGAGGAAACAGGCGATGCAATTAGATTTGTGTTGAACAGTGGGGCGTGTTTTTCTCCACTGCTTGCTTGAATTTTTAATCAGACTTGTTTTGGAGCACACCTGAGTTGACACAGTGTTCCACAGTCTGTGAAAGAGCAAGAAAGTTGACCCCTAAAAGTGATCAAGAGATGGAGATGCTGATCCGTGGCTCATGCATATTTATACTTCATCTAATTATATGTAATGAGAGGGTGTATTTGATCTGCTCAGTGCTCTTAATCAAGAGCTCGGGATGATTTCACCAATGGCAGACATCTTCTAAGCACTTATGATAATTTGATATTTGATATCTCGAGGAACTCTGGGGTCTTTGTGGGACTAACTGCTCATCTTCTTTGTTTAAGGCTTACATGGCCAATTATGTTACTATTTGAATTTTAATTTAAAAGTTTTATAGCATTAACAAACTGCAATATTATCTCACATCACATCTTTGCTTTCATTTTTTTTTTATTCAAATCTGTGCCAGTACAAGCGTGTGGGTTTACTAGAAATCTCCAAAGGACAATGTAAGTGCATGCTGCCACCTGCAAATGTTTTTATGTGAAATCTTCTTTTAAGAATTGTAAACCTTCTGGGTTAATAAAGGTAAATGCATGTTGTTTTAGCACAAATCGGTAGCATAACATGCTCAAGAGCATAGAAACAAAGACTGGAAAGACTGGAAAGCCTGGAACGGTGATGATACTTTTTTTTAATACACTGGAAAATCAATATGACTTTCAAAGAAGTCATGTTGAGGTGTTGAAGTGAAACTTCAGTGTTAGAATAGAACAAGAGCTCAGAGACAAAACACTATCTGTGAGTGTAGGTGCTGCGGGTCTCAAGTAGAGAACGGGTCACCTGTTACTGCTGAATTGCTGGCTTCTTGTGTCAGTTTGTCCTTCAAGCAAAACACTCAACAAATCCCTGAAAATAGGAGGTCGAGCTCAGCTCATTTGCTAGACACTAAGAGCAGAGTTGATTCTCCTTCACATTTAAAGGAAGTGGTTCAGGCTCACTGTGATGCCTCCTGGATGACACCTAGTTGAGGTGTTTTACGTGTGCTCCAGTCAGACGAGGCCCCGGGGAAGACCCAGGAGACACTGATTAGATTCTTCTTCTTGTCTGGCTTGGGAACATCATGATGTCCCTCCCAAAGAGCTGGAGGAGGGAAGTATCTGGGTGGTAAGGCCTGGCTATCAAACTGCTGCCGTACAGAATTGGATTTGGTTAATTTACTCTTTTTATAAAACACAACATTTCTGCATAAATCAAAGAGGTATTGACTAAAATTTTGACCTAATGATGAGTTGACACTCTCCTGGTGATCAAAAATAATTCATATTACTTGTATCTTAAGCTTTATTTGTGTATTATGAGAGAAAAAGAAGTGTGCACGTCTTTCCAGATCAAGCTGATCACCACTGCTGTAGTCCAAAGAACAAAGTTTCTGACTTTTACTTAACTTCTTTCAAGTAGAGGGGAGGGGAGACTTTGATATTTAAAATATATTGTATTGTTAGGTAGTGCTGAGCATCCAAGATTTGTGCCTGAATCTGCAGCAGTAGGCTGTTGCTTTAATGGGCTCTCTCTCAGTGGTCTATCAGACACAATCATCATATTCAGCTGCCTGTTAAATTCACTTGTAGCCATATCGTCTGGCTTTATGTGCAGATTATTTTGGCTTTCCTGACAATCTTTCTGATTTAGCTCAGCGTTGAGAAGAAAGAGTTTTAACCCAACAATGAAAATCATATCTACTCTACCAGGTGTTTGTTTTGTGCCGATAAAGGCCACAAGCTGGAAAACACTGGTCAAATAAAAAAAGTTGCTAATCTCATGAAACAGCAAGTAAGAAAGTTTTTATTAGTAGGGAAAAGGCTCTTGTACTCCACTGTATTGATCAAAGAGAGAAAGCAAAGCAAAAAAAAAAAAAAATCAATATCAAAATATGCTGATTATTGATTTACTTGATGGTTCATCTGGCATTTAAGCTGCTTGGCACAGCAAAGAAGAACATGTGCCCGTCCCATCTGTGGCAGCCAGTTCCCCTTCCCTATATGCTTTTATCTCTTACCTGCTCCCACTGTTAGAAGTGTTCCTTAATCTAGCCTTGCTTGCAACCTGTCTTCGTCTCTTTCTTCCCCTGCATCTGTCCGCGTGTCCGTCTGCCAGCCCTACCTCCCGCTCTCACCCTACCCCCCTGTCCTCCGTCATGAGGAGATGAATGGTGCTCTGTCACTCGCCAGGCTCTTCAGAGGGCCGGCGCTCCGTATGAGGAAAGTGCCAGTCATTAACAGGAGGGGGAGGAGGGAGAGAGGCAGGATGAAAAATGAGTTCATTTACGGGCAAGTCCTGTGAGCCGCATAACGTCAGCAGCAGCAGCACCCCCCTTCACCTTCTCCTCCCCTCTTCCTCCCATCACTTTCTGTAGGTGTGTGTGTATGTGTGTGTGTGTGTGTGTCTACATGAGGGGCTGGGGTGAGAAGGAAGGAGTTAGGAGGTGGCGGTAGGAGTTACTCAGCAGATTTTCACCCGTGTAAGAGAAAAAAAAAGAGGCCACTGCCTGTGAGAAGAAGCAGACACAAGATTAAGGAAGGTAAGTTGAAGTGGGAGGAATCCAAGCACAGAGGAAAAGAGGAGGAAGCATTACCAGGTCGGGGATTAGACAAAGCCTCATTATTCAGATTGGAAGGGCCAGAATGAATTTTAGCCACAGATAAATGCCTCTCACGGCTAAGTAGCTGCATAAAATCTAAAATGCTAGGTCAAACTGACTTAATTAGATTGCTGTTACCTGTCGGAACCCTAAAAGCTTTTCAATAATACAAAGTGATAAATATGCATGAATCATGTCTCAAAGTTGTATAAAGCAAAGATGTACTGTGCTTCTTTAGGCTGAGATAATATTAGAGGTAGACAACATTATACAGCAACAAGCCTAGAAAGGCTTTTTTGAGCGTTGTGGTTTTTCAGCCACAGTGAAAAGCAGACCGTAGCTTGTATGCCAGATGGTAGGCAAGATAGATTAGAAGGTAAGAAATGACAAAACTGGTTTAAAAAGGGGTGTGTGAAGGCTTTAAAATGGGCCACTAATGTGTCAGGAATTGCAGCAGAACATTTAAAACAAAACTATATTTTTGCCGGTACGACTGCTTTCAGCAGCCTTGAACATCATATACGGTTAAAGCAACAAAAATCCTGGTCTAGTTTATGTTCTTTCATTAAGCATAATTGGAAAGGCAAATTTAAGTAAATTTCCTAATAAAACATCCTTTGTGTTCTCCACTATTAACACAAACTAGGCAGGTTTCACCTCTGTTTTTGTAGTCATCCAAACAGATCCACCCAACACAGCTGTTAGTTTAAAAATGTTTTTGGCATTTTGATTAGTTGTAGCTACTCTGGTTTTGACTGGTTATGTGCAATATTAAAGTGTTTTTTTTGGGGGGGGGGTGTAAAAGCACCTGCAGTACATTATTTACACAACTGGAATACATAGGAAGTCCACAGAGTCTTTCAGTTCCTAACATGCATATATTCTAATTGTCATTTCCAACAGAAGGCAGAATAATGTGAATTTATAGTGCGACTTAATTCACAGCAAACGCAGTCTGTCACCGTCAGCTGAGGAAATAAAAGACAAGTTGTGGCTTCATGGGATCCACAAAACCTGCGACTTCGTAGTAGGAATTATGCCTGCGTGTGGATCGAACTGTTTAAAGGTGGCATAATGTAAAAATGATGAAGAAAGATGGATGCAGATGTTTTGATGTTGCGGAGAGGAGAGGAGCACTACTGTACAAAATATTTTGCTCTTCAGCTAAGGACAAAAAAGTAGTCATTCATTTTTGTAAGAAAAGCTCCTTGTGGGAACTGACTCTATCATTGAGGTTTGTTGATTTAACGTCTGGGTCTAAACACTTTCTACATTTTGAGGTGGCAGAAACATTTGTGCTCTGGTTCTAAGCTCAGATAACTAATGTTTGAGGGTGCCGTTAGTGCTAACAGTTTTGCTGGTATTTGGCCAGTCTGATCGTGATCAATTTAAGATCCCAACCCATTATCAGGTGACCACTGGCAATTAGATAGGCGCTAAAAAAGGCCAAACAACTGCACAAAGGTGTCACCAAGATGGCAAAACTAAATAAGAATTCATCTTGTAAAGCTCTGTTACTCCAGAGAATCTCATCTACATTTGCAAAAAAAAAAGCCTGCTTCATAAAATATAACTGTGTAGTTACAATACAGTATCTCCATTATTTGTAAGCAAATTGTCAACTGAAAGTAATGCTCAAAATTACAGTTTAGCTCCAGATTCGCCACAAATCAGCTCTAGTGTTTTCACCTTGCGTAGTGTGCATTTGATAGACTTACAACTCACTGAGTGTTTACCAGCTGTAGCAGCCCTGAACTGTATCTGACCCCCTGCTCTAAACCACCGGAAGGAGAGAACATTAAGACAATTTCTCAGTAGGGATTCATAAAATGCTACATCATTATGTTGTGTATAAGTTCTGGTCCTTACTGCACGTAACCATCTGACCAGTGGGCACTGGAAGACAAGTTCAATATACATCCATCATTTCTCTGTCATTAATCAGCCCATGACACTCCTGCCTCTCGGCATATTTGGGCCAACTGTAGACATTCAAAGCGGAACTGTACAAATCTGAGCTCTGGGAGAGTTTACGAAGGACATAACAGTACTTTCTCATCAAAGTGTTCATTTTTTTTAAAAGACATTTCTTTCTCTGCAGGTTACTCAATTTATGAGTGAAAATGCACAAAATGTTAATCCAATTAAAAAAATGTCCCGAAAAGAGTTTCTGTTTGATTACAAGTATAATAAAGATTTAATTTGCTTTCTTGCTGTGATGTGTAGACAGGCAAAAAGAGAGGACTGAGAAACCTTTTCAAGTAAAGCTGCTGAGATAGAACACATTGCAGGTGTGTTGTGCTTTGTGTGTGGCGGTGTTCCTCCGTAATTAATTTCATACATCATAAATGCCACTTTGACACTTAGTCAGGCATGTGGCGACATGAAAGCGGAAACCATAAATTAAATCAGAGCCATTTCCTCTTTCTCTCTGTCCAACTTCTTCCTGATTACTCTGCTTGGCTGGAGAAGACCGAGGTGCTGGAGCACTGATTAATGTTGCTCTCTGAGTGTTGATGCAGTCACTGTAGTTTGTATTAGTTAGAGCTCACACATGTCCCTCTATGTAGTAGGCAGCGGCTAAGAAAGACAGGGAGGCGAGGAAAAAAGAGAAAAATCTCTATTCTCTGTCTGCAAAAAGAGTGCATTTCCAAAAGAAATCTCACAGTGTGAAACTATTCCTGCACAGTCTGAACAATGTGCTTTTCTAGAAAATTCTGTTTTATACCCATCTCTTTGCTTGCTAAGAAAATTCTCATCAAGCGTGAATGCAATACAAAGTTTGGAGCTCTGGGACTTATGGATACCAAGAAAGTACAATATCTCTTTCTCTGCATCTCCTTTTATCAGTATCCCTGCTGCTGGGATGCACAAGCCATTGCACTTCAATAGGCTCCACTATTGTGAATGATCGCGAATGCTTCTTGTTGCCTGACTAATAGCACTAAGCTTTTGACGATGGTTTTAAGTGCAGCATAGATCTTCGCTTATCACCCCTGTGTTCAAAATGAATTTTGCCACTCACAAGCGGATACCCCTCCTCCGCAGGAACGGAAAAACCTGTGTTTATGAGTGAATTTCCCCCCAGGGCTCTGCCATTATGTGCTGCTGATTTCCTCCAGCACTGTTTAATTTCAGGCTCCAATTGGAAGTACACATTAAAAGTTAATGGGTGAGGTGGCTATTGATTTTAAGATAAATAACACGAAAACATACAGACCAGCTTCTGATTTTCATTTACCTTTTCATTACTTGATACTCTCTCAAAGTTTATAGCAGCCTTTCTTGTTAGCTGCTTTGTCTCCGCGGTGGCTCTTCTGTGCAAATGTTCTCTGTGTTTCTCGCGCGGGTTACAAATCATTTTCACTATTTTGTAGTTTCTCCTCTCGCCTATTTCGCTGGAGTATCAACGAGACAGACCTGCTGGGAAGAAAATCTGCCCCAAAGCACCGAGGCCACATATGCATCCTGGCTGATGCAGCTGCGTCTCAGCTCGCGCTGCTGGCTGCTCCCTGCCTGTGTAGCCAGTGGTCTGTCAGGCGGCGAAGCAGGGGAAACGGTGGGATAAATGATTATTTATGATCTGCCACCTCCCATCCTCTCAGCTATCCCTAGGCCCTGTTCATTACTGCTGCAGGCTGCCACTGTGTGGGAGAAAACATGCACACACGCGCGCACACACAAATGCTAAGCAGCATCTGCACAAATAAACTCTTGACAACACACACACCATTCTTTTCTCTGCCTTCTTTCCCCCCTCTCCCCCATATCTCATTCCTTTCACTTTAAAGCATCATATCTCAGGCGCAGTCTGCTATCATGTCACTTGCACCATCATCCACAGCAGAATGGGCACTCAACTTGCCAAACTTCCCCCCAGCATGCAGTCCGCTGGGAAGCAAAGACATCATCGCATACACTGCTTTGAAAAGCAGCTCTTCCACTACTCATGCTCCCTGCTTGGCATTAAGTGGCACATGGCTGATGAGTCTCTGTGGTTTTGTCTCTCTCTCCATGCATCATGTTTTTCATTGTGCCAGACTTCCAGCAGCTGGACCTAATAATCCCGGGAAAACCCAGAGAGCTCAAGGTAGCTTAATAATTGATCAGACTGAGCGTGGAGCCTGGCAGCCAGCTTGCCTAAACTACAAGGAAATCACAATAAGACAGAGAACACTATGTCCATGTTTGCTTGTGTGCTTTGACTTGTGTTCATGGTTGTTCTTTGTGTGCCTTCACCACAAAACAAATAACACAGGTGGATTTCGGTAATACAACTTTGGCAACATGTGCACTTTAAAGACATCCAAAGTAAAAGAATCACATTTTTTCCACCCACATCTGCCTTACAGCAAATATCGGCGCCCGCTTCACTTACAGTGATCTTTACAGAAAACGAGTAAAAGCAAACCAGTCCTGAGAGGAGCTTTGACGTGTCAGTCTATTAGGCTGTGAGACCTGCAGAACACAGGCTATTTCATGTTTTAAAAGCTCTGTGTGACGTCTTGTCTATAAAGAGGAGAGTTAGGGTGTACTTTAAATGGAATATACATCGCATACATCAAGAACTTGTTAAGAGAATGTATATATAAGTCCCAGGGCTAAAGCGATATGTTACAGCAAGTCCATTTAGCTGAAAATACATTGTTGCATGCTGGACACTGTAATTGTCCACTGGGCATTGGAGACCAGTCTGTTGAGTCTATAGGTAGAACCTACCATGATAACTCACAGTAAATGTCCAGAGCTGACCATTAACGGGGCGCATGGTCTTGGAGTGTGGTGTGTACAGCTGATGAATCAATATAGCCAATGATGATATATGAAGTTCAGCAGACGTGTGCAAAAGATGCTCCGTTAGGTGCTGTTGGAACGATAAGCAGCAGCTGGATGAACCAGGAGCCATAGATGGCGCAGAGAATAGCCAGGTGTTTGTTTACACACAGTGAAGATGCAACATATAGATGGTGTAGAATATAGGGACTATTTTACATAACCATCATCTTGTCATTGCATTAATTATCATTTCATCCAAGCATTTATTGAAGCTGCTGGCATTATGTTATAATTTATATTATAGGGTTATCATAATCAAATATTAACATGTTTATTACAGGTGCAGTATAACTACTTTAAAATGATTGAGTTAAATATATATATATCATAACTCATATGCTGAGTATATTGTTACAGTAAATAGTAGCTGAGCAAAGGCCTGAATGTATTCAGCTTCTTGTGGTATTTGAGTTTGCTTAGTTACAGGTGACGGAAGGATGTCCAGCCCATGGTGACCTCAAAGGCCTTAGGTCATCACTATATCGGAAGAGTATGCCACAAGGAGGAACCTCTATGTTGCAGTTAATTCTTAAAATACATGAATGTTCTGTACATGCAATTATGTGCTTGTAAACGCAAGAAGGGGCGTTACAATACCCTGATGTTATAAAAGCAATCTAGAGTGTATTTTGGGTAGAGATGTACAACTGCTTTGCAGTTTGCACCTCTCCACGCTGCGTGCATTCATTAAAATCAATTGTTTGATTGACCTCTTCTGGACTATCATTGTTTTACTCTCATCCTCAATTTCGGACCCGTAACATTTGGTGCATTGGCCGAGGGTTGAGTAGAGAGAGTTGGAGGTTGAGACTGAGAGGGTCCGAGGCGCTCGAACGAGCAGACACGAGTCAGTGGTCGAAGTGAGTGGACATAAGCCGGCTTATTCAAAGGTAAGGCACTACCTGTTGAATTATTTCCAAACAGTGCTGAATTGGTTCTGACAAAATTGAAAGTCTACTCACTGAAAATTACTGGTGAAAGTCTGTTTTGATTTTGGTGAAAATCTCATGAGAATTGAAGTTGAAGTAATGATAATGTAAGGTTAAGTGACAGTACTGAGTAAAGGACAAGCAGTTGGACTGCTACGAGGATTTAAATGCAGTTGGACTGCTAAGGAAAGAGAATTTAAAGTAGTTGGACTACTGAATTTAGGATTATAGGTAATTTGGAAACTGTGTATGGTAATACAGTCATAATTGAATATAAAGCTGGGCTTGGACATCGTTAAAGTTGGTTTGGTGGTCGTACAGGATGTCTTTAAAATACTAGTAAATTTCTGTAGAACGGAACTGTGGGATGTTCCAGTAAGTGCATTGTCGGAAGGTGACGCTTCCAATTTGTCGGTGACGATCGACATCTTCCTCTGGGAGGGATAGTTCACTTGGCAAGTGTGGAGAACAACGACGCTCCTAAATAGCCAGTGGTTGGACCACTTCACCGTTTGGAACGGTTTATGCACTTTTTTGGGTAGCAAAGCTTGGAGCTTGGGCGTTGGACGCTTTTAAATTCACTTAGGATATTTAGGGATTAGAGCAGATACAGTTTGGAACTGAGACTGTCATTGATGATCAAAAACTTGGAGTTTCTCCCTTGGAGGGTTAATTAAATTTTGTCTAAATTATGTAGGTTGTGCAATTTAAGGCCTTGTAAATATTATTTAATTTATCAGACGTCTCTGTGTTATAATTTTTATGTTTGTATATAGGCTCTGTCTGCCACGGGCACTGCAGCAGGCTGTTTATTTTGAGAGTGTGTCTGTGTTTATGTAAATGAGATGCCTGTGACTTATTTAGAGTGACATTTCCTGTTTACTAATGAGTGGCTAATGACTGACTGCAGAGCCAGGGTTAAGGACGACTTCAATCTGTGTTTTAAGGGAAGAAATGCAGTTTATGTTTATTATATTTGTGTGACTGTTGTTGATTATGATAAGTATTTCATGATAACTGTAGAATATGAGTATGGGGTTTGCTTGACACGTGTCTGTACTAGGTAAAACTGTGTAAAACTGATAGGAAGTTTATAGGGACTGCTACACATGGCTGATGCCTGTATTTAAGACGCTGGAGTTGTTTATTACAATATTGTAAGTAAAGTTTTATTTCTTGCCATGACTGTATGACTTTTGCGGGTTTTGAGATAGGATACATAAACTGTTGATACTTAAGACCGTTACCTGGGTTCTGAGAACTGAAATTGAATTTGAGATAATTTAATTAATAAATATGTCTGCAAGCCATGTGTGTTTTGGGGTGTCGAAGTAAGATGTTTTAGGATTTTTAGATGGGTTTTGTTTCAGTTTGAGATAATATATATACAGTTACATTTTCTGTGTGTGTCGTTGAGTGACAACATGCGCAGTTTAAATTGGGCGCTGTTCCTTCCTCTTTTTAGTTTCAAAACACAAAGGCTGTGAGATTAAAAATTACCGTGAGTAACGGTTTGACTTTTGACTAGGGAAATAATATGCTTACTTTTGGGTCTATGAAGATATTTGACCTTCAGTGATGTTATGAGAGGTTTCAGTTTTCTTTTTCTTTTTCTTTTGACTTGCTCTTTCTGATCATGGAAGGCATGTCCAAAATACTCGTATGAAAGCGTATTTTGTGTGATTTTAACTGTGTGAATGCTGTCAGTATTTGATTTGAGTGACTGTGTGATTTGTCTGAGTAAGTGAAAAGGGGAAGTCTGAGAGAGAGAAAGGCAGTGCGTGTGAGACGATTTATGGCGTCTGAAAGAGGTTAGAGCATTTAAAAGGTGTGTATGGAATAAAGGAGTGTGAAATATATTTCTTGTGTGATGAAAAGTAGGATGTGCTAAAGTTTGAAAGTGTTTTTAATTCAAGAAAACAAAAAACAAAGGAGTTAGATTAGTTTGAGGAACAGGAAATATTGCTCTGTCTACCGGGGCTGCAGCGACAGGAAATAGTGAACAGGAACTGTGCATGCCCATATATGGGAACTGAGTGTGTACAGAAAGAACACAGAGAGAGAGATTTAACTCTAGGCACATGAAGCAAATGAAGCCTTTAAGAAAATGCATATATTACTAATTATATGGTTTAGTGTGTCAATACAGGTGGGCGTCTTTCAACTTTGCAACCTTGAGTTCAGCAGCAGAAAAGTAGATTAAAAGAATTGGGAGAAAATAAGCCAGTCTTTGGCTCGAAATTGTGCAGCTTGAGCTCTTACTTTGTCCTTCACCCCGAGAAGACACGCAAAAGACAGTTAATCACCTGATGAAGACAGATAGAACATCGTGGACTTGAATACAGCAGGCAAACGACAGGGCCACTGATCCATTAACACTGATGACGACTGACGACCAGCAGCAGCATGTAAGACTAATGCAACATGTACTGTGAAAATACAGGCTGGGCAGTTGAACAGTGGGATAAAGAATTGTGGAAGAGCACTGGACATTGAGTGATATTTTGCCACGCTGGGACTTAATCTGAAAGAAAAGACTGTAAAGAAACAGAGAAGAAGACAGCAGCTGAGTTGAGACTGTGTTTGCTGGAGCTTTGAAGCCCGAATAGGACATTGTGCAGAGAGGACCAGTGAGAGATGAAGCTGGACGAGTTTGACTGCGAGAATATAGGATATAATTGGATTGAAAATTGAAGCCTGAACTCATGAATTGTTTAGGGATGTCCACTACAGCATAACAAAGAGGTAAACATTAGAAAAGGTGAGAATAATGAAAGAAATAATTGTCATTACCTTAATGAATAGAAAACACACATACAAATTGTTACATGTGAGATATTTTTGAAATGAATCAGAAGTGAGATAGTTTGAATCTAAAGCTCAGTGGTGAAATGCATAAATTAAATATGAATATATAGGATGCAATGAAGAAACAGCTTACACGTAGTGTACATTAACATGAATACATAGAAATGCAATGAGAAACTCAATGAATTAATTTAATGAAGAAGCAGTTTACACCCAATTAACATAAAATGCAGGGAAGAACACGCTTACATGCCTGGCATAATTGGTGTTTCTGACCAGAGACAGAGAAATGGGTTATTTAACCACTGGTGATAATAATGAAAATGTCTTAGTTTTGTTATTTTCAGGAGTAAAGCAGACTTGGACCGGCTCTCCACAGCAGCAGTCGGAAGAAAGTTAGAGGTTAACATCTATGGATAAGTTAAGGCAAGTTTCTGGTTGAATTGTTCACAGCATGATGTGTCCAGGAACCTGAAAAGCAAGCCCCAGCTCCTGGCTGAAGACCAGGAGGGCGGTAATTTAAGGTGGGAAATCAAAATGTGGGTTAGTAACTCGGGGAAAAAGAAAACTGACTGCTTAACTGGAGAGTTGGGAAGAAGTCTGGGAGACTGTGAAGTCATAGATGCAAAATAACATATACTCATACACACACAAACAGAAAATGCATTAACCTTATAAAGACAAGCTCCTGAAGCTTAATGAACAGATATTGATTAAAAACCTGGCTAAGAACATAAGCATATGCAATGAAGATCTGCTTGCTGCTTGTATGAGTGAGAGAATGGTGTGAATGGTTAATACAATTGATGGAAAGATTTAAAAGAGATGGAAAAAAAACAAAACAAAAGAAAAGTGTTTATAAGAGTGACTCAGGAGTGCTCTTGCACTGATTGATCAAAGTAAGTGATTAGTATAGAAAGAAAATGAAAATAATTAAATAATGTGATAAAGTTTAAACATGTATTTCTTTTGCCAAGTTAAATTGTTGAGATATGGCTGAGTATGGAAAAGTTTGAGAGCTTGTGTGAATGTGGACAGAGGAGCTTGCTGTGTGTGTGTGATTGAGGCCTTAAAGGAGGGGTAGATTGTTCAGAGGTGCAAATTTGATTAGGAGGTTTATAAATTAGTGTTGACACATTGTTGTAAGGTGTTAGGCTGAATCTGAGTATGGTAAAGTGCTTAACCGGGGTTATTGTTGTGTACGAAACGGTGTAGCTTTTGGCGAGGTTTTCGGTGTGTTGAATGGGTGAAATTTAAGATGGTTTAAGATTTTTTGGGGCTGTTGTTTTTCATTTTAATAGAGGGAGTTTTGATAAATATGGACAGGTCTAAAAGGGCCCATAGTTTTTATAACAGTGCACTTAGAAAAAACCTGTCAGGTGATTTTGTTTTGTACTTTGATGAGCTAACAATCAGCTCTCTTTTTTCTCATTTTTGCTCTAAGCAGGCCTGGAAGAGAGTGAACTGACGGCGCGGACAAATTACCAAGTAAGGATTGCAGCGAGTCAATCCAGTCAAAAGTATAGAGAACTATTTTCCTAAAAAGGAAAAACGAAATAAAACAAATGATTGAGCTCATTTTGCTGATGTGGAGCATCTGATCACGTGCGCAGAAGGCTGCAGATCAGCAAAATTATCATGTGTGAATGCATGGGAGTGAATGTGAGTGATGGGACCAAGAGGGAAATAAATGAAAGGTTGACAAACAGGACAAGTGGGAGACTTAAATCTGGGGATGCTGATTTTGGGATATTGATGTGTGCGTTGAGAAAATTATTTATTGGGGTTGGATTATGTTATTACATTATAGGATGTTAAATGCTAAAAGGGAAACATTGATGTAACTTAAGTTACCATGAACGGAGGGGACACATGATTAATAACTGTTCTGTGTAAGTTTATTTTGGGTTATAACACAGGTTGGATCATCAGTGGAGAAAGTGAGTATAAAAGGTGATGTTCTGGTTAACACACAGGCTTTTGTTTATAGGACGTTTCAAGGATGCAGGCTGTGGATGGAGCCAAGAAAAGATTTGACATGATGATTAATTTGATTTCATTCCTTAAAAACAGGTTTGAAGGTCCGGAGCATGTAGACTTAATATGATATGACTAACCTTTTTTAATGCCCTAACCTGAGTGAAGGATTTTGAGTTTGTAACACATGAGATGTGTCACAAAAAGGGGGGAGTTACAGGATTTAAGGTTTAATTTGAAAGGGGTTTTAGGATTACTTGATGATGTTTAGGTTTTTTGATAATTTAGGTATGGTAAAACTGAGGCAGAAAGTGTTATTTTCAGGTTATTTTTGATTTCTAGAATAAGAGGTTATAATTTAGGCGTGCACATACAGATATGTCAAAGGAAAATTGTATATATGTTATCAGCTACATGAAATGTGTCTACGTGACGTTTACCTAATAACTTATGTGATGATAAAGTTGTTTACCGACTAGCAGCTTGCTCTCTTCTTGAACCTACAGACTTAGAAAAGGGGAACTTCAGCTCTGAGTTCTGAGAATAACTCTGGTATTTTTATAAGTAGACAGGAAACACGTCGAGACCGCCGTATAGGGCAAATGTGTTAGAGCTTGTAATTAAATGTGGGCTTGAAAAGAGGAAGCAAATTTGGTACAGGACGTGCTTGAGATGATCAGATGAGAGAAAGGAGAAGAACAGAGCACAAATACACCGAGTTGTTTATATTACAAAGAAGATCAAAAGCTTGTTAGACACAGGTTATAATGGAAGCATAAAAGGGATGAGAGGAACTTTACATAACATAGAAATCCTGCAACAATTCGTAAATTGCCCAAACACAGTGTTCAGACCGGATATGCGCTACCCGTTAAAGGGGGCGAAGAAATCAGGCCTAAGTTTGAAAAATGAAATGGGTTAACTCGATAGAGGATGTTTCCAAAGGTAGAGAAAATAATGTAGGACCTTTTACCAGGAGAAAGCTAACTGTATCTTTTACACTTTACAGTGTGTATTGAGGGAAGTCAGGAATAGTTTAAATTAGGATTGAAAAAATTAAACTAGGTGAAAAGGGGGTGTAGCAAGTAGATTTAGGGCAGTTCACAGCCTGGCGTAAATGCAAGGTGCCGTCACACAGCTTAAGTTATTTGTTTGATTTATTTTATGACAAAATAATAAGGAAACATTGAAAACATACAACCCGTTGAGGAGACAGATAGGGTTGGGGAATTGAAAGGGTTGGTTTGTTTAGCATAATGCACTACAAAGTATACAAAGTTTATATAACATGATGCAAACACACGAATCAGAGACACGTAATGAGAAAACTGATTAGAATGCTCCTTACAATTACATGTTTATTGTATGCAATGATATTAACTATGGCTGTGTTGTTTATTGTCTATATTTTGCAGGGCACTCCGAACCACTTGTCTGAACACGGAGGCCAGTCCAGCCCAGCACTTCCTGAGACTGTAGTTGCTAAAACAGGATCGGTAAAAAAGACAAAAGCGCGAGGGGTCAGGTAAAGGTGATGAGTGTCTCAGCAGGAATAAGGGCATAGGGTTGAATTATGGTAAAGGGTCTACCAGCTCATTCACATTTGATTTGTGTGACGTCATTAAGTGTACAGGAGCTAGTAGTAGCTGGAGAGCGTATGAGGTACGGGTCTGCAATCACCCCATGATATGCTTAGGGTAAATTTAGTTGATGCAAAGTCTAAGCCGCTCGCAGAAAGCTTAATCACCATTCTGACTGATCAGATGGTAACTTCGGGAACAGTAGCTCAAAAGGAACAGGAACCAAAAGGGAGAGTACTTCTGACAACAGATTACTTTAGACTGAAGCTTAAAGAGTTGATAAAGCGCGCCACGGGTTTCAAGGACAGTAACCTCTGGCTTGATTGGGTGGCTCAAGATGCTAGAGAACAACATGTATCTGACTGTGTTGCCTGTGCTTCAGCTAGGTCACGGTTGTTTACAGAGCCCGCACCATTGCATTAGAGGATGAGTGGGGCTATGATTGTATGTTACAGTTAACTAGAAGTGAAGTGACTACTGGCAACTGTACTGTGTTGTCCAGACTTTTCCCTGCCATTTCAAAGCAGACAGCAGTGGGACCATTTATGCTAAAATTAGATAATTACATGTTTCAAGTTTTCTACAGATAATGAAAAGTACAAGGTGGGAGAGATCGACCCAACTAGGTGTGCTGTCACACTCACAGGACGAACCACCAACAATGTAAGCGACCCTACCACGGTAATTGGAACATGGGCAAGAAGTGGGCTCTACTAATACTGTGGGGAAGATATTCGTGTTCCTATGGGAAGCGTAGGGACATGTGCGATGGTGCGATTGGGAGCTCCGATCATGCTTATTGGAAACCAGGTAAAGGCTATTCCACAACATAACACGTGAACTTTAGCTGCCATACGTAAGAGATACATTTTGGCCAAAAGAGGGACCCAGACTACCCATGCATATGATCCTCGTTTGAACTCGCCGACCTGGATAGACTCCATAGGAGTGCCCAGGGGAGTTCCTAATGAGTGCAAGCTGGTAAGTCAGGTAGTTGCAGGATCGGAGAGTATATTTCTTTGGGTAACGCCTAAGGAAAATGTTGGCCGTATTATGTTCATTACAACCTGCTGAGACTCTCTGACCAAACCAGGGACGCCATGATGGGGTTCGCAGAACAATTAGGTCCGAGTTCGCTGACGGGAGAGCGAAATCGAATTATCTAAAACCATGCATGAGCACTCAGGTATCGAAAATATGCTGGCGTCCTGGATGACATCTGTGTTTGGACAATGGAAAGGTGTGGCTAAGTAAACTTGGCAAGTGTCAGTGATGTTTTCTTTGACTGTACTTTTGGGAATATTGGTCATCGCTAGTTGTGGTATCATTCCTTGTGTCAGAGGATGGTTGGTAAAGATAATGGCGAGGGTTGCGAACCCTGCCTGGGTTGAGGGAAATTCTTTATTCCTATTATATAATCTGCATTATTATGATTGCATTAAGAACATGTTTTACAGCATTGTTTACCAGTAATATTGTTTACAGGGTTCATATTGCATTGCATAGGTTTGTCATCACATTCATTCTATTCACAGGTTTAGTTCATTTTATACACATTGCATATCTGTGCTTGTTTAGAGTTGATGTTCTATCCAAGAGGGTTTTAAGCTTCACTGGTGAGAGTGTCCAGGTGATACATGTTGAGGGAAGATGAGAACATAGCAGGTGAATTGCATGCACGCTTACAAACACACATGATTTAAATATAGGCCAGGCCAAAGGCCTGGACTTGATGCAGCTTTCAACTTTACAGCTCCTAACTTGCAGGAATGGCGGGGAGTGTAATGAATGAATGCAAAACATGCTTACAGACACAAACATGACAGGGGTTTATTTTACAGGGTAAAGGTGGACCACAGGTTGCTTTGTTTCTGCTTAGCAACTACTGAGGTAAATGGTGTTAAAGATAAATATGCAATAAGTGAACAAGAAATGTGTGAGGGTGAGCCGGGTGAAACAAAATGTTGTAGATAATGGAAACTTGTCTAACGGGCATTAACAGTAACCTTTGCATGTTATGTATATGCTTGAGGCCAAAGGAGGCATAAATCCAGATAGAAAACTTTGAAGTGTGCTTTTTAGCGGAGATTTAGGCTGACAGGGGGATGGTGTATATTTTACCCGGGGTGTGTTTAATAAAAAAAAAAACTAAAAGCGTTGCTCACACACATAAAGAGTATTGAGATTAAATAAAGTTAATATAATGGATAGAGCCCAGAACAGGAAAATACATAAGTAAAATCAAATGTAATGTTTGATTTCACTTTTATTGGGAAACAATCAGGCTAGAAATGTGAGTAACCTATGTTTAAACTGTGAAAACACTCTCCACATACATTAAAGCTGTGCAACTCTGAGTGGGCCATGCAATCAAGCAACTGTTACATATCTGTATTAAACTAGCCAACATAGACTCACCACCACATGATGTTGCCCTGCAGCGGGGGCAGAAAATCATTTGCAAACTAGGGATCTTATGTTGATTATCATATTCTTACTTATGTACACACACACACACAGAAGGGAAAAATTTCAAAACAAAACAAAAAACAACTTCGCTTAACCTGTCAAGCACAGGAGCAAAATAAAAATCTCTTTGGGCTCTGTTAAAATTTCTTTAGTAAAAGTGTAAAAGGCCAAACCTAGGAGGTTGGGCAACCCGGAAAGTCCCTCCAGTATCAGGAGTTAATAGTCAGGAAACATTCTTCACTTTAACGCGTTTTTTATGAAAAACCACTGACTCATAGATGCAGATAGACATACAAGTGCACATACATCCAGATGTGCATTTAGACATTAAAAGTGTAGAGACATGTACACACAGATTGGCAAACCGGTACAGAGTCTAACTGAAGAGCTTAACAAAGCAGACGTGGCAGTAGGGTTTGTGATTTTGCCTGATATGATATTGGGAACCAACTTTGAATAATGACAGGAACCTGAGATGAACACAGTAGGTTAGTAAGGTGTAGCAGAGAGAGGGTCAGAGCGAAGGTAGTGGACCTGGGAATAGTGTAGTGACGTCTTTGGAAGACGTCAAAAGGGGGAATTGTAGAATTATAGGGACTATTTTACATAACCATCATCTTGTCATTGCATTAATTATCATTTCATCCAAGCATTTATTGAAGCTGCTGGCATTATGTTATAATTTATATTATAGGGGTTATCATAATCAAATATTAACATGTTTATTACAGGTGCAGTATAACTACTTTAAAATGATTGAGTTAAATATATATATATCATAACTCATATGCTGAGTATATTGTTACAGTAAAATAGTAGCTGAGCAAAGGCCTGAATGTATTCAGCTTCTTGTGGTATTTGAGTTTGCTTAGTTACAGGTGACGGAAGGATGTCCAGCCCATGGTGACCTCAAAGGCCTTAGGTCATCACTATATTCGGAAGAGTATGCCACAAGGAGGAACCTCTATGTTGCAGTTAATTCTTAAAATACATGAATGTTCTGTACATGCAAATTATGTGCTTGTAAACGCAAGAAGGGGCGTTACAATACCCTGATGTTATAAAAGCAATCTAGAGTGTATTTTGGGTAGAGATGTACAACTGCTTTGCAGTTTGCACCTCTCCACGCTGCGTGCATTCATTAAAATCAATTGTTTGATTGACCTCTTCTGGACTATCATTGTTTTACTCTCATCCTCAATTTCGGACCCGTAACAATGGCAAACAAATAAAAGCACTATTAGCCACTGGTTGTATGAGATTGCTAGTGGCTTCCTTAATGGGCCACACTTTACAGTATGGACTTCCCGCAGACGCCCCTCCAGGCCCTGCTATTTAACACTGTAGGAATAGTATAACATGATTACATCTACTATGTTATTTACGTAACCACGAAGTTTACCAATTATTTATATCATCAACAAAGAATAGGAGAAGCACGAATCAATCATTAAAGATTAAAAATATACCAAAAAATGTACAGACAGTGACTGCAGTGGATGCTTTTCATTATTGGTAACACTTAGTTTTGAATATTATAACTTCACTCTCCTCTGTGATTGGCTTGTGGACAGATAACAAGACCAGTTGTAGCACGTATCTTTGACACTGCCCTCATCTGACCCTCTCTTCAGAAGGATGGCCAGTCTGTAGCTGCCCTTGAACTGGTAATGGACTGCCCACGCACTATAGTCCTTTCCCACTATACCTACTCAGGCTGGTTCAGCACAGCACTGCTCGGCTCAGGTTAGGGTTTAGGTTTTTCCATTAGGTGGTAGCACTTGGTACCAGGTAGTTTTTTAGTAGCTGCTCAGCCAGGTTTCCAAGTGATCTGAGGGATGCCACCGATTACTGACTGGCTAGTCAGTGGCATCACTCGATGAGCCATTAAGGCATCTCCTTCACGAAAATCAAAACCGCCTTGTTTGAAACCCGGCAATCTGGGAAATAGCTACACAAAAACCAACGTGATTCCAAAGTCTGACGAAAAGCCACAGACTGAGCAGCAGGTATACCATCGCCTTGGCGTCCTCCATTGTTGTGGCGTTCATGCTGCATACAGATGACGTCACAGGACTTTTGCTGCATGTTATAACGACCCTACGCACATTAGGTGGTACTCGATAGTAACGCAAAATGACCAAAACCAAGTCGATCTGAGTCGAGCCGTGTAGGTTCTAGTGGAAAAGGGCTAGTTGTAGTGCAGAGCTTTGCAGGTCCACATTGAGCCATTGCTTTTGACATGTTTCTTTGATCTTTGTTACTTTTTGTGTTTCTTACGGTGCGTTCACACCGAACGCGATAGAGGCGGCCAGAGCGTCAGGTTTACATGTAAAGTCAATGGAAAGAGGCTGATGACACGCGATTGCGCGTCCGGCGAAAATTCTGAAGCAGATTTGCGTCGCGAAAACGCCAAAACGCCTGAAACGCGCGTCAGTGTAGCGCGTCTGGCGCGTTTGACTCGCGGAAAAAACCACGCGCGTGAGTTTTTGTGTTGCATTTTGTGCATACGCGTCTTTCGCCTCTACCGCTCGAGTTGGAAAAATTTGAACTCCAGCGTCAAGTCGCGCCGCGTCAACCAATCAGGAGCCTGGTGACGTGGCTGTAACCAGGTCAAAGGGGCAGATCAAACCAAAGCCCTTCATTCTTCATTCAGTATGGAGGAAAAACTCATCAACGCAGTGGCTAATCGTCCAGAACTATACGATGCTAGCTGCTACTTCTACCGGGACAGGAATAAAAAGGACCGAGCTTGGAGGCACAGAAGTGAGGAGATCGGGCAACCTGGTAAGTTCATTTGTTCTTCTTTTTAATTTTCAGACTGACCCGATGAAGCCGCGCTAAAGCTAGCAAGCCCGCCTACTGTCCCGCTATTTTCCCACTGATGTACAAATACCGTTCTGGTTTTATGCATGTTGTCATATAGGAATATATTGTTTATTAATAAACAGCACACAGTGGTCCCGCTCATCCGTCACTGCCTCGCTTTTTCGCTGATTTTTCATTGCACCGTACAGCATTGCATTCTGCAGCCTGATTGACAAATCTCCTCCGTGTCGTGTCTCCTGCGCTTGCCAAATTGATCATGTTTGGTTTTGATAACCATCACGTCCAATAGAAAAAACAGCACAAAAACACTCATAACTATGACCCTCATTCGGAAATAGACACCTGCACCGGGAGGAAAAGGAAAAGGCGCACGAAAGTGGCAGGCAGATGAAGACAAAACGCGGCATAAAAATACTTTTACGTTTTGCAGTCTACAAAGGTTTGCACTTTGAGAATCAACTTGTGAGAACTGTGACTAATGTTCATGTGTGTGGGGAAAAAAGTGTATAAAGTGCGTGGCGAGGGGCTAGTTATTCTGAGAACCCCTGCTGCAATAAAACAGGGACCACTGTATATACTTTCTCTATGATTATTGTATTCAACCTGTTAACAGTTAATATTGTCTTGATAGAACCAACTGATTCTGCTGCAGAGCATCCCGTTGCTTCTCCTGGCTCCCCAGTCCCTGAGCTCCTGCTGCTGCACCCACAGGTATGTACAGCAAGCACTGATAGCTCTTTACTCGGTGTGGGATTGCCTTGTGATCACCTTTACTAAATATCTACAACTAATCTGATTATATCCTGTTTTGTTTTTTCAATGTTGAAATTAAAATCTAGTAGCAGCCTTCTCATTTCTTTGTGTTTTGTGCTGTGTTTTACACGCCCAGAGAGGAGGACAGCTCCGAGGCAGATGAGGGACGGGTCCCAGGACGGTCCATCGGCAGTGGAGCTGGCCATCCTGGTGTCCCTGAAGAGGCCACGCCAGTCTGCAATGGAGCATTTCCTCCTCAGCCTTGTTCCTGCTCTGGAGAGCAGCTGGGTCCTTTTTATTCCTGTCTCTCTGTAAATACTTATATATTTATGTTTAATGTTTTTCTGTTTGAGAATTTTAATATTATTTCAAATAAATTTTTATAATGACTAATGTCTCAGTTCTACTACACAGCAAATGTTGGCACACGACTTGACACATGTAGAATTTATTTCATATTACACTAATGACAGAATATACTAATACAGTGGGATGCAAAGGTTTGGGCAACCTTGTTAATAGCCATTATTTTCCTGTATAAATCGTTAGTTGTTACAATAAAAAATGTCAGTTAAATATATCATACAGGAGACACACACAGTGATATTTGAGAAGTGAAAAGAAGTTTACTGGATTTACAAAAAGTGTGCAATAACTGTTTAAACAAAATCAAGCAGGTGCATAAATTTGGGCACCACAAAAAAAGAAATGAAATAAATATTTAGTGTATATCAATGTGTGTGTCTCCTATGTGATATATGGGGGGCCTTTGTCTGGACGTGCTTCCCATCCAGAGCTCCACAGCAGAGAGGGAAGTTCCAGCGCTCCTGGAATCCCTCTGTGATGGACCGCCAGTCTCCAGGTGAAGGCACAGCCATGAAGTCGCCCACTAGACAGTCCCAGATGGCCGTCGCTACCTGGGGGGTGATCTGGCACACCGTGGACACACCGACTCTGAAACTGAACGCGATGGTCCTGAAGGAGTCCCCGGTGGCAAGGAACCTGGACAAAAGTGTTCAAAATTAGTATTATGTGTACTGCAGTTACAAAATACATTATTCAAATTCCAAAATACTTTTGTGATGTCAGATTTAAATTACAAAACATAAATCTTACATAAAACATTTTCTAATTATAAGGATAATTACATAATATATATTAGATATAATATAAAACAGTCAGTTGTGTTTTGTTTTAACTTTACCATATCATAATTTGATTGGTAGCAACTTTTACCACTACAGTGAGCCAATCACTCATAATTCCTAAACATGTAAATCAGGCAGGAATGAAGTAAGACATTAATAGAAATAAAGAGTTGTATGTTGACATGTAGCCCTTTCCTTGCTTAAATCATTAATATTTTTGAAAAATTAATCTGTGATAAGACATAGCTTATCAAGATAGTTATATGGTTCTAAAGATGAACCAAACTGTTCACAATTTTATCTACCTCTCAGTTTAAAGAAAGGCTGGTGACCCCTGTTATAGAGTCTGACAGCTGCGAGGATTACATACAAATATTCATCTATACCAGAATTAAACCAGGTGTAAATAAGGAGTGAGTATCACTACAAAGATTAACCCACAGTGGCCCTTGTACCAGTTTGATATCAGCAAACACAGAGAGCATACACTGATAGACACCACAGCCATGCTATCAATGCAAACACTGATAACAGCATAAATTGAATTAAATCGGGACTTGATGAGACCTTTCAAGCATCACTAGAAATATTATAAACAGTCGTCTCCATACCACAGTTTGCTATCAGTAAACACCGACGGCATTCATTGATAGCATAGCACATCCATGTTAGCAGTGTATAAACGATAGTTTAGCATATTAGCACAGGTATCAATAAAGGACTACCGTATTAAACACTTTTACTAACCGCAGGCAGATGGACAGGCGCTCTGCAGGTGGGATTGAGCGCCTGTAGTTGGTGTCTAGGCGGGCGATGCTTGGACCAACGCGGGACAGCAGGTCCTCAAACTGGGCGAGGGAAAGACGGCGATATCGCTGAAATCGGCTGTCATCCAGGCGCAGCTCCTGGAGCAAGTGGTGAAACTCACCAAACTGCTCACCCGTCTGGAGGACTTGATGGACCCAGGTACGGCGAGGACGTCCTTAACGCTGCTGCTCTGCTCTCCACAGTAAATAGAAACGCTAGCTCGACAGCTGCCGTCTAGCAAAGATACTGTCTGGCACAACTTCCTCCCACATCCCTCCCACATTTCCGGTTCACGCGCGTCAAAATATGCAATTTTGACGCGCGATGGATTTTTCTTGGACACGCGTTCGAGGTGCGAATGTGCACGCGTCAAATTAGGGGCGTTTGGGGCGTTTTCGCTCGCGCCTATCGCGTTCGGTGTGAACACACCGTTACTCCTCAATGTGAACTCTACTATGTTCGTCATGTCTCCTGTTTCAGCCAGCGTATCAGCCAATCAGCATTCACCTCCCACCAAACAGTCAACTGTTTTTTGGACGATTCCTTGTGAGTGCATAGCCTCTGCATAGAAGAAATTCCCATAATCCTTCTCTCTGCATAGCCATGGAACTTCACAGATGGACACCAATGTGCAAACACTAGTCCAAATTATAAAAATCAGACACAACAACCGGTAATCTTTCATTTAATGACTTCAGCAGGAATTGTACAATTAGAAATGGTATCTGTCGGTATAGCTAAACCCAGTGTGGCACCGATGCCAGGCCGTCATCCACTTAACCTGAGATGCAGCTATCAACGACATATGATATAGCAAGGATTAGATAAAACACAGGCAATCTGTGGTTAGTTCTTTCCCCTTTTAGTGTTCATAAATTACCAAAGTGCAAATCAATGTGATGAGTTAGTCATGTGAGTAATGAAGAAGACTTTCATTACATGGTGCTTGCAGTGAAGTCTTCCCCATGAGAAGAAACCGGGCAGCATTTGTTAAAATGGATTGGTGGTCTATATATAACCCTCCTGACTCAATACCGCCTCTTTATTACTCCTTAGGGTTAACTGCCTAAGGTGTTTTTTTTTCTTTGAGAAGTATATTTGATTATTACTGCTAACAACCTCTAGCACCACAGAAAATATGATATTCCCTTGAAACTAGGCTCTCAGCCCCCGAAAGTTTTCCTGTCTTGGAAAATCCTGGACCTTACAACTTAAAGTCTGATATTATTGTCCCAGAAACTGGCATTTGTGGAGATAATGAAAACAACAACAACAACAACAACAAAAGAAAAACAGCAGCATTTTTATTTTTAACAAAGACTTATTGTTCACTATAAGCGGCAAAGCCCACTAATGCCTTTTATCTGGGTTCAAAGTATAAGCTAAAGTTCACAGAGGTAGAAAGTGGAAGTAGACAAAACATTAAAGTGTCCTCTTAATTTCCTGTTTTCTACTGACTGCCTGTGTTTGTTCCTTTCCATTATGACCTCATTTCCTAATATTAACAAAGCTTCAATGCAGCACTATTTGCAATACAGATCATATTTCCTTCATCAAGGCACTTTTGCACTTGAAGCTCACCAAACTTAACTACAGCATAAGTGATCAGAAGTCAATGAACTGAATGAACTGGTTTTGATGCAAAAATCATAATACCAAGTACGTTTGTCTCTTAGGCATTTAATTCAGTGTCACAACTGATGTTTCCTCAAAGTGAAGATATAAGAAAGCCGACATAATAGCTCATTTATGAAATGCCTTTGAACCTAACTGCACTCTCTCTCACCTGTTGAGAACACCTGGCAGTGAGTGATACAGTAAACGGGCTGTGGGAGAAAAGCTTGCCTGTCACCTTTTCTTGTTCCATATCCTCTTTCCCTACCAGGACAACCCATCAATAATTACACGCAAACTCCCCGTGGCTTAAAATCTTTTATGCTCGCTCCTTCCCTTCTCACTTTCCATCTCTCCCTTTGATTTTCTCTCCTCTGCATGTCAACACAGTCAGGTCCCTTGGCACCAACAGAGCTATCCGCTGTTGCATCCTCCCTCCCTCTGCCCTGTCCCATTACAATGACAATAACAGATAAGAATATTTATTATGTTGGCTCACCACTCCCCGTTCCTCCAAACATCTCTCAGGGGAGCGGCTCCTCACTATCACCCTCAAAAGCCTCATTCAGTTAACAGAAAAAAAAAACCCCAACCCACATCCACCCCTGGCCTTGATGCTTTCCTTTATCAGTCCAATGAAAGAAGAGCCAGAGCATGAAGGTGTCTCATCTCCTCTGCTCCTTTTCTTCTCTCACAGCTCTCCCTCCCCACTTTTAATTTTCATCTCTTTTTTCCTACTCATTTCAGAAAAAAAGGGGAAGGAAGAGAAGGAGGGAGGGAGGGTGAGCAAATGAGAGTGGGTCGCTAGCTTGTGATAACTGCCATGCAGAATGGACATCTCCCTTGTTTATTGGCTTTTGAAATTCAATCCATTGTCTGGGACGGGAAGTGATAAAGGGAGTGGAAATACAGACGCTCTTATCATGCCAGCTCAGTGAAAGGAACTTTTTTTCTCTCCTCCAGATGCCTCCGTTTGTTGTGGGGTACGTTTGTTGTGCGCGCATCGCCACATCCGAATAATGGTGTCTGAAAAATGCATTCATTCAGCTGATTATTTGGACCCTGCTATGCCACTTACTATTGTGCCGCATCGTTGTGTGTAGTCATCACATTTAGAGGAGGCGCACAATTGAGAGTGGTCACACTTGTCTCATTGGCTTTTCCCTGGATGTGTCATATTTAAGGCTTGAAAACAGTATGTAGTACAGTCTCAGAGCATTGTGGCCATTTTGTTGACCATGCTGACCTTTCATCTCCTTTGTAGTGTGGGATTAAACGTCTGACTCACAATGTCACTGAAGTCTGTGGTTTTTAGTCTGACAGTTTGGATGTTACCTTCAAAAAACAGCATGCTGTTTCTTCAATGATCAAAGCTTGTAACATCAGAAACACATATGACGAGTGTGCGCAGTAACACATATTTAAAGGTAAAGAGTTAAAACAAAACCCTGTAAGCTTTGGCTGTTGCTGGAATCCTTAGACTGTATATAAGAGACGGACATAAGCTGAAAAGTGAAGGCAACTTGGAAGTCCTTGAAGCCTCCGTTATTTCTTATGGACAGCAGGGGGCGACACCTCTGCTTGTAGAAATAAGTTCGATGGTAAAGATCATATGGATCTCTGACCTCAGAAAAGACTTTTAAGGGGACTTTATGCTTTTAATTGTTTGTCTTGTCGTTTCTTAAATATAATACAATCCCTGCCTACCTAGGATAACGGAGGGTGGTATTTTAGGGTGGTGGTTTTTTATATGCTGTGTCCCTTGCTTTTTTAGGTAGACCTAACCCTTGCTCAACATGCTTAGTTTCAAAACACTAACATAGTCAGTGTGTAAGCATGGCAACTAGGTGCATGCTGCACAGTCCATGCTTAAATCAGCATACAGTATACTGTATATGTTCAAAGATGCTCTCGTTTAGTGTTGTTCCAGATATCGCTAGGTAAAAACAAACCAAAGGAAGCTTATTTGCAATATATATACTACTGTGAGGGAAAAATAATAATTCAAGACACTGCAGTTCAACTTCAACATGGTAATATATGACTTACTTTGTTTCTTTTGTTTTGCTTTTACACTGATTTTGGTATAAGGCTAAAAACGTTTTGGCTGGGCTTAGAAAACTATTGTGGTTGGGTTTAAACAGAGCTATCCTTCATTTTTCTTTTGAGCATTTTCTTAGGCCAACACACTAAAAGAATCTGTTGAAAATAAAACTATGATAGAGAAACCGTAATGTCTATTGAATGGGTCCCTTAGTTTAAAAATCTTCTGAGGAGGAATGTATATTTGAGGGAATATTCATAATGCTTATAATACAGTCATAATTTGCATTTTTAATCAAACTAGTTTGCTTTTCCTAACACTTATTTTGGATGAAAGTTTCAAAAAATGAAATAAAAGCAAAAAAAATAGTGAATGTATTAATCAGGATACCTGCATTTAGAGTACTTCACAGTTTGGCTCATTTAAGCTTGCTCAGACAAAAGAAAGCAAACTACTACATAACTTAACTAGTTTTCCATGTTTCTGTTGAAAGTGTTTCTAATTTATCTAAGACAGTTATAAGACCAATGTTGACCTTTTACCATAAAACCCTTTGATAGTGGACAACAAGCAAAAACTACTAAAATGTATCTTTCATCCACTTGGTCATCACCACCAACTCTCTAATGGTCTTCATCCTGCAGCCACCAACAGAAGTGTAATTAAGCCTAATTAAAGCAGTAAAACATTAATAAAGAGTGGACTGTTTGAGAGGGGAAGTTAAATCGGCGGATTTGAGCCATCAGTTGTACTACAAATGTTCCTTCCTGCTGCTATCAGACACTTAAATTTATCTACTTGGGTCAGACCGACACATACCGAACTGGACTGAACACAGCTCGCTGTACTCCATCACGTTTTGTACGCCACAACATATATTTGCACACCTGTGCACTGACAATACCTGTAATATTCCAGAATGATTAGTGTTAATACTTGTGTCCTTTTGCCCTTTTCTCTTAGTCTGATTATGACCTTTAGTTTATTCGCTACCTCCTAATAAATCTTTTTTTTTTAGATGATTACTGATTATGTGATTGATTGGGACCAAACAACTAACCTCTTACAACCAAAATAAGCCTACTGTAAAGTAAATTTTATATACATGGTACTGCAATGAAAGGAGTTTGACTTAAATAGAATGAATTTCTTATTTAATATGCGTTGATTCTAAGTATTTATTCTTTTATCCACTGATATGTGGGCATTAGAAGCAAAAGAACAACACTGCACTCAACACAATAGTATGGCGCTACAGGAAATTCAAGAAGTGTATTTATATATTATACAATCAAGAACTTTGAGCTTCCAGAGGAAAGAAAAAAAAAAGGCGAGGTTGCCAACAGAGTTTTGTTTAAATCAAATGGGATTTAAGATATTACTAAAGGCTTAGTTTTATTACCCAGCAGCTTTCTGTGTTTCTTTTAGGAGACAATAGTGAAGTCATGTTTTCCCCTTCTCAGTGGATTTAGTCTCATATAAATGGAGTTTCTTAGAACTAATTTCTACTTTAACATTTTCCGTCAGAGTCTGGTCCTTGAAAAGCTTGATGAACCCCAGCAGGCAAAGTCATTGTTCTGTCTGATTGATAAATTCCATGTAGACCAAGACAGTAGAAAGAAGAAAAGAAGAGTGTATCATGTTGACTCTTTACCTGCTTTTCTCTGGATAAATTACCTTAATTAATTAACTATTTTCACAGAATAAAAAAAAAAGTCTTTTCAGGGGCCACAATGGATGAAGTGATGTGACATGACAAAAATATATCAGCACTGGATCTCTCGTCACAGCGCTGCTTACCTGCTGTTCCTTCTGTGTCTGCTATGGGGCTCTGTCGCACAGGAAATCACACCCTACTTTCTCTCTCTCTCGTTCACCTTTTCTTCCTCGTAGTCTTCTTCTATCTTCTCCACTCCCCTTTTCCTTTGTCAGCCATCCCTCCGATCAGGCGCTCTTTTTGCTTCTCCTACTCCCCCGCTCACGTGAGTCCTTGACATGTCACACTTAACCTTACTCAAAGATCAGACTGACCAGACATCAGACTGTGAAATATGATATATGACAGGATTAATGTGAAATATTTTCAAGCTTCAATTAATCCCATAATAGTGCTTTCACATGCTGAATAAAGTATATGATTGCAGTGTTGAGGTGATCTTGAATAATAATCTTGGTAATAGCTGCTTGTGTTGCAAGCGGCATGTTGCCACACCAAGCAGGCAAATGGAAAAAAAATATGCGTGTTGATGAGCTTTTTAATTGGATGGTTGAGAGGAGATTTGTTCCAAAATCCCTTGACGCCCTTCGTGGACACAAGGTGTGATGTCACGGTACCATAGAAAATGGTACAGTGTTAAGACGACTTAAGTATTAATTACCCTATTAACTACATAGGATTCACTGTCTATATCGGGTCAGCCTCTTGTGTTGAAGCAGACTGTGGAATTAAGAGAGGGCTGCATTAATCCCCTCCTATTTTCCACATCAGCTCTGGCGCATCTGAAAAACATGGTCCATTCAGGCGTTAATTACATAAAGTTCAACAATGTGTGTGTGTGTGTGTGTGTGTGTATGTGCGTGTGTGTGGTGAGGGCCATTTGTTTTCTGGACGACATCAGCGGTGAAACACATTAATCAATTAGTCTTAGGTGATAAACACACGAAGTGCATCGTCACGTTTCACCTGGGATTCCCAGGTTTCAAGGTTGCTGCTGTCCACTGACAAGCGCACACTCCGTATACACACACAGATCCACGCGCACTGTAGTGCACACACAGAGATCTAATTAAAACCATTGTTGTGAATAGATCTGATTCTATTTCAGTGTGGTTAACAGTCCTTCATGGATAAGTAATGAGCTGGTGCCGGCAGAAGGGAAAGCACTTCAACCCTTAAACTCTTCAGCTCTGCTGCTGGACTGCAGCAAGACTCCTTCAGGGGGTTCGACTCTGATTTCTACTGTATATGGCAGCGAAATAAGTGTAAATGTAATGAACTGAAATACCTTCTACCAGGCAGCTGAGTGATCACATTTAACTTAAACTGTTAAAATTATTAAAATGTAATGCATAGATAGTACTCATTACTACCATTTGTGCATTTGTGTACACAGAATACAATAAAGACAGAGGAAGATTTACACTAATAGGAGAGATTGTCCTCTAAATTGATTAGGCTGTCAGGCAAGTTGATTTTCCCTCCGATAAATGTGCGCCAGCTGTTGCTTAAAGGTGGAAGGTGAAAAGGACGTATAACACGGCCATTTAGTGCAAAGAGGAACAAATGAGTCAGTTTCATAGGGACAGTTTTTAGTGCATAAACATGTATAAGCACTTATATGATTACAATATTAACTTGAAAGCTTTATGAAGAAGCAAAAATTCTGCATAAATCAAGTATAAAATGTACAATTTTGTGAACATAAGGGTCAATTTTGGTTTCCAAATTCATGCTACAGCATTTTGAGTTTGCTGTTATCAGCTGGAATATTCCTTTTGGTCATTTTCTATTAATTTAAGTAACAGTGTTAAGTCTAGTGTAGTGATGGGAGCTCAGTGATCTAAACCAGTGAGTAAGCATGTAATTACATAGTCATACTCTGTATCTTATTCCTGATTTTAGACTGACAGCTGAACCTGTTTCCTCCTCAGTGCCGACACTTACACTCCTATGAAATAAGTACGACTATCAGTAAAAATGTTAACTTTGTTCAAGATACTACTTATATGGAAGACGGGTGAAAAACTAATGGTTCACTATGACGTCACCACACTGTGAAATGAAAGTGTAAAAGAGCACAGCAGGTTTTTTTTTCACAGATACCATTTTGACATCTCACACAATGTGTGAATGCGCAGTGGCAAATAATTGAACGAATGAAGGCTGAATTCCATGTAACCACTTCAGTTTCAGTGGCCTGCTAATGTGCTGGTGCTGTCATCGTGACACTGCTAAGGCTTACTAGGAATATAACAAAGCAAGTGTTAAACTTTATTAGTACAACCTGTGCTTTTCATGCAATGGCAGATGAAAAAAAGCACACACAAAAAAACAATAGAGAGGGCGATAACAATCAGCTGTGTTCCCCCTTCAGTCTTAGAGTCTTAGAATCAGATTTAACCAGATAACACAAGTGAAAATACCTGTGTGGGTAGATCATGCAGGCTGTACAATGACATACGATGATTTAAAAAAAAAGAATCAGTATAATGCTTGAAACCTTTTACACAATAAACTGATCGTTGCTGCCCAAAGATCCTTTCACTGTGTGTGTTTGTTAGAAGTTAATGACACAACTGTAAAATGGAGACAGTATAAAAGAAAAGCAGGAGGGTGATTGAATGCGCCCCATTAGGGAGGAACAGAAATTTGTTATTGGTCTCGGCAACCCTGGGGATGGACTCTGCCCGGACTGATTGGAATAAATTCTCTGCCGAGCTATTGACAGCAGAGCCGTTGGAAAATAGGAAAATAAAACAGGACAATCTCTTCCTGTCTGTCTGTCTGTTGGTGGAGATAAAAAGTGTGTGACTTTGACTGTGTGTGTATGTGTGTGTGCAGTGCCTCTTCCTTTAACATATTTTCCTCTCTGTGCCTGTCGGAGCAGCGGGGCCACTTTGATCAGAGTGTTATCGGCACTGCTGTGGCCTAATCCGCGTATTTGCTCCGAGTTTTAGCTGGATCACCGCGCTCAAATCAAAGCACTACAGAGTCAGACCAGGAGAGGACAGAGACATGCGGGAACCCACACCTTCAAACACTTATAGTCATACTGTATGCACACGCACTCTCAAACACACGTACGCGCGGGACTTTGTGCTCATCACGCTCTTTAATTGAACTCGTTTGATCAAAGTCACAAGACCATCCATGTAACACAGGCAAACACACAGAAAAATCACAGCCAGTGAGTAAAAAAAATCTTTTTATAAATTAAAGGCTTACTTTCTGACTAACTTCTTTTTGAACACTAACACGGAGTTAAGCTTCAACCGCACAAATAATCTCCTCGTAACACCTCTGAAACTGTTGTTTGCCTCAAGATGAGGCTGTATCAAAAGAGGCTTTGAAAAAAAACTGTTTTCGTCTACCTCAGATTACTAAGTACTGCTAATTACAATGCAACTGCCTCTGCAACATTAGAAGACAATCAAAAGATGATTTTGTGTATCTTCTCACACTGAACAGTTCCTATAATTTCTACTGTTTGCCTAATGACACTCAGCAGTCATTAAAACCATCACCCACCAAAGAGCACTGTGGATAATTTTGCTATGAAATAACAAAGAAGCCAAATATCTGGAGGATCAAATGATTTTTTTTCTTCCTCGTATAAAGCTCCAGTTGTTTCATTGACCATTTCGACACCTTTAAGCATTTCACTGTTGACTATTTCACAGCTGGTGTTTAGTCATTCTTTTAGAAACCATTAACCGGCACAACCTTGAATTAAGTTCATACCAACAAATTTAATGTTCTGACTCTTAATAGCCCAAATCTAAGTGTATGTAAAAGAAACAAAAAAGAAAGTCAAAGTGTGTTTTTTTTTCTAAATAGAAAAAATAATGTAAAAGGTGATGACTTGAACGCAGCCATTTACCAAACAGCCAATAAACGCTGCAGACGTGTGACAGCTCAGATTATTATATCCAACACTTTGACTGCAAAATCATTTCTGGAATGTCCTCTGTTTAGTAGATAATCCTATACCCTTCTGTGTGACCTCCCAAAGGAAGCAATACACGCAGGGAGATAGAAAAACAAAGCAGAGAGGGAGAAAGCAGAGCTGTGAGATAATGAAATAACTTATGGAGATGTGCCTCCCTCTTGGAGTGAGCGAGTGAGAGGTATAAAAACGGAGAGAGGTAATTGTTCTGGGCTAGCACTATTTTAAGTTCGGGTCAGACTTGGGGCAAGAGTTCTTTTTCGGGGCTTCCGACTGTTGGATGCAGGTTCGCAGAGATGCTTTTCTTTTTCTGTTAAATATTACATTTGTGTCTAAGTGTTGCGCCTTAAAAGGTAAGTTTTATTTTTTAATAAACAAAGCTCCCTGAAAGGCACAGCCAATCACATTGGCCATATTTGTCACTTGAGGTAAGACTCCAGTAGAGAACATAATTTAACTCTTTCTGCACCGCTGGGCGAATGAGACGTTGACAGATCTTTTTTTTCTTTCTATCGGGTTTGTATTTCTTTACTCGAAGAGATCAAATTATTGGTGGGGACAATTCAATAATCGCTGGATATTGGTGGGGACATGTCCCTTCCGTCCATGCCAAATCGACGCCCTTGCTTTTCAGCTAGGCCTTTTAGCTGTTCCCCACTCTTATTTTAAATATGGATGATGCACCTAAACTGAGGTCTACACCTTCTGCAGCATTCCCTCCTAAGAAATGTTCAAGCTTTTGGATTACTACTGAAGTTATCAGGAAAAAAAAAATACAGTGAGCATTTAACAAATGGTCTTTCCTTATTAACTACAGACAGGCAGTTTGTTTAAAAACACAGTGACTGATAATACTGATGATAATCCCACCTGTTGGTGGAAATCCCAAGTGTTTCCCAGTCATGATGAGAGCAGAGCTGAAGCAAACTTTGATGCTGAGCTTTCTGATCCCCGTGAGACTCCCATGTTAATAAATGAGATCTCCTGCAAAGCAATACTGCTTTAAACCTATGTATTATGTATGAGGCAAAGGAGAACAGCGCTAAAAAGGAGGAATCATCTAGGCACACATAAGTGCCAGAATCCAATCTCAGCTCCATTAGTGCAGGACAAATCCTATACAGTGAGAAGGGTTCTCCGTATGTTTCCATGAGGGAGCTCAAGAAGCCATTATGGAAATGAAAGGGGACAAATCACATGTTACAGATCACTGGGTAAAGCAGGAACAAAATCATGGTGCCGTGTACTTTGGACTCGTAGACTCAACAAAAGAGGGCTGAAACCTGCACAGTTCCCCCTGCAGACTTCTAATAAACTGTCATAGCGAGGAGAGGAATTCTATTAGTTCACATTTCTGTCATCTTGCATCTTTAAATTATGCCATTTTGTTTTCCTGCAGATCACAGATTGCATCTCCGTCTTACTTTTTCATTGCACTAAGTTTTAGCAGCATGGCATGTTATTTGATCATGTGTCAACACATTATCGTTATCTCTCTGTCTGAGCACAGAACTCATTCTAAGTATGCTCGGAGTCACAACTGCTGCAGAAGGTTACAGTGGAAGACAATTTGTCTGTGTTTTCCAATGAGTTAGCATCCCCTTTGAGCGTATGCTCCATCACTGTAGATACAGATCCTTACAAACAATCTCCCAAATGCTAATTGAGGTAATTAAAGCCGCAGCATCCAGAGGAAACAGGTGCAGGTGGTAGACATTATTCATGTCCCCTTGCCCTTGGAGGTAACCCTCTCAATCTAGCGAGGTAAACAAGGCAGACAAGGGTGCAGTTTTCTCTGTTTTCTTTGTTAAGGTGAGTACACAAGTAGCTATATTTCCCCCTGGAGTGAGCGCCATTGCTAGTGTGTATGACAACAGCAGATAAGTAATCTCCTCAATGCCAACAGCTCTTGAAACACAGACACATATTTTCCTTGAGCTATATGTGCAGTTACCTTTGTTACGGTGCACTTCTGATCAGCCTGATCATTGTTACATCGCAGGTTAGACAAGAACTTGGCAAAGCCGCTGGCACCAGGCACATTCAGTTCCCAAGGAAACGCTGTGCCATAATTAATAACTGAAAAGCTGCCCCTTTGAGAGTCAAATACTTTCTTGAAAAGAAATGGGTGAGGCAATTTTTCTAGCCATCATTATAGCCCCCCCCCCTCCTGACATAAGAATGTCCTTCAATTTGTCAGGACTTTTTTTTTTTTTTGAGAAATGCTAATACCCTGAGCCTAAATGCCAGAGTTAGGTAGTGATGGCGGTAGGGGTCTGACATCATTACAGAATCCTTGTTTATATCAGACAGTGATTAGATTAATACTCATTAGAGAATATTTGTGTCTGCACCCTTCCTGTCCCCCCCAGGCAACCAGGCAACAGGAACCATGGCAATTAAAAATGGGAAACTGTCATCCTTCATCACCCCACCGATGTGTTGGCCCTTGAAATAAAAAACAAAACAAAACAAACAACTCCCCCCTCACCACCACCACCACCAAAACAACAAACACACACACATGTTCACATATGTGCGTGTATGTTCACATGAACAGAAGAACAAGAACAAGCTCCTTCATCAAACAGCCATTAGAATATACCCAAACTCATTGACAAAAACTAAATCAACTTCTCTCACTATTTATTTCTTAACACCACTTTTGCATCTCTGAAAAAAAGAGAAAAAAGAGCCCTGCAGTCCGAAAAGATGATATTGCAGCAAAATGGGGAACTGCAACATAGCCTACAAGACTATTAGACTATTAGACTAGCATAGACTATTAGACTCGTGAATAATTGTAATAATCATGCTTGTTACAATTTCATCAGCCCCGTGTTGTATGCAGTGATAGTGAAGAATTCAATGAGCATTTATTTCTTTTCTGTGCCACTTTGTCAATGCAAAGATTTATTTTTTTTCTCCCTTGGCACGAAGAAGCTTTTCATTTCCTGCATTCACACCCTCTTCCCAAATCCATATTCCTGTCATTTCGACTAAGATTTAAAAAATGAAACTAATTTAAATTTTGTCACAGTTCCTTTTTGCTTTTGGGTATTTTTTTTTTCTTTTTTGGGGAGCGGGGCGGGGGTTCATGGTCGAATGCCAGGCAAATAAATGAGATGCACAGTTTTAAAATACACTTCTCGATTCAGATAAAATCTAAGCGTTAAGAGGGTTATAAACGCAGAATGCCACAGTAACATGAACATTAAGTTTACCATGTGCCTTATAAAGCATTGGTAAAAATGTAAATTGACAAAGAAACTAGGTATGCTCCCTGTGTGCTTTTGATCCCAATCATGTCCTTTTTTCCATCTCTTGCGACACATGAAAAAATAATGATCTTGATGACCGCAGCATATTTAGGACTTGGAAAGTCACCACTGCCTCCACTATGCCATTGCTAACTCTATCATTATAATTGAATATATTCAGGCCACTTTTTGAATCATTTTAGCCGGCTTTTGGTGCTCTATTAGCTATGGGTTATGATCATTAGGATAAAAGGAGGTTACTTTAACATGCCTGTGTTCAGAGTGTTTGACCTAAAGGGACAGACTTCAGAGAATTGGGCTCATCAGAGACTGAGGAAAAGTGAAAGTACTCAGTCTGAGGCGACTTTAATTATGCCTGTCGTAAAGCCCCCACTTCCCTTTGCTATGAAGGAGACCAAACTCTGATCTCATCTGTCTGGAAAAGAGTTCCTCAGATGTTTGTCGTGAGATGGCTGCTGGCTGCTGCTTTCTGTGAGCATGTGAATCAGCCAGTGTGCCTGTCTCCCATTCTGTCTGTCACTCTCCAATCTCTGCCTAATTATCCAACGTACCTGGATCTCTGCTGTGCATTCCCCTCTATTTTTTCCCTCTCTTCATGCACTCGTTCCACCACAAAGTTTCTGTAACTGGAAAAGTGTTCAGTAACACTTTATAACATGGCTCGTGACTAAGGGTGCAACTCCTCTGTAATTAAGTGGAATTTCAATGTAATTTATTTGAAAATTGCAATGTAATTATATTTATCTACAAAAACGTGAAGGTAGGCACCCTAGAATACAGAATGCATAATTTTAGCCACTCCATAATATGACCCATAATAAGACCATAATAAGATACGATTGTTTTGAATGTACATCTTTAAACTTCAGAAATTTAACTTTTTGATTTAATACCTGCTCAAACAGTGAGGCCAGTGATAAAGGGAATGACTTTGGGGTTTTAATCAAAGACTGTCAAAGTCATTTTGCCTAACAGCTTACATTACAAGCGTACAGAAGTTTTTTGTTGTCATATGGTAAAGTGCTGTTGTTAGAGCCTCTTGGATCAATATGCTCTTAACGCCACTATTTTCACCCGAGAGCAGGGTGGGGTGGTGGAGGTGGTGATGCAGCATTAAGGGAGGTGTTCTTGAGGGAGTAAAGGCCAAAAAGACATTTGTGGATAGCTGTGTGACTTGTAAATCCATTGATCCATCCATCCATTGATCCATCCAGCCATCCATCCATCCATCCATCAATTTTCTTCTGCTTAGCAGCCTAAGCAGAAAAGCCCAGACCTCCCTTTCCCTGGCCACCTCCTTCAGCTTGAACCCCTCACCCTATCTCTAAGGGAGAGGCTAGCCACCCTTTGGAGAAAGCTAATTTTCACCGCTTGTATCCACAATCGTATTCTTTTGGTTGCTACCCAAAGCTCGTGATCACAGGTAAGAGTGGGGACGTAGATTAACCAGTAAAGAGCTTTACTTTTACACTCAGCTCTCTCTTTATCAGGATGGACCGGTACAGCGTCCGCATCACTGCAGCTGCAGCACCAATCTGTCTGTCGATCTCCTGCTTCCCTCACTCATGAACAAGACCACAAGATACTTAAATTCCTCTAAATTCCAACTAACTCGTCCGTGACCTAGAGTGGGCACTGCACCCTTTTGCGGCTGAGGACCATGGCCACAGACTTGGAGGTGCTGATTCTCATTTTCAGTGAGAGCTGGAGGCCACCACATCCAAGTCGCCTTCTGCTTGGCCTGTGGGCATATATCAGCTGCCTCCGAAGTCCCACAGGCTAATCAAGCCTGATAGGACTCCTTTTTCAGCCTGATGGTTCCCTGCACCTCCGGTGTCCACCATCTGCTTGAGGGGAATGTCGAAGCTCTGCTGGAGGTGAGAGTTGAAGAGGTGGGAGTTGAAGATCTCTGCCAGGCATTCCCAGCACACCCTCACAATACGTTTAGGTGCCCCAGGTCTGTCCAGCATCCTCCCCCGCCGCCTGATCCAACTCACCACCAGGTGGTAATCGCTCAGCACCTCTCTTCACCCGAGTATCCAGAACATACGGCCACAGATCTCATGATATGATTACAAAATCACTCATTGACCTGTGGCCTACTTATGTTATGTTCAAACATGGTGTTTTTTATGGACAAATTGCAGCTTGTGGCTGTTAGAGAAGTCCAGTAACAGAACACCGGTTAGGTTCTGATCTTGCAGGCAGTTCCTCCCAATCACATCCCTCTAGGTCTCACTGTTATTGCCCACATGAGCAATGAAGACTTCCAATAAGGCGACAGAATCCCCACGTGGAGCACCCTTAAGCACTCCACCCAGGGACTCCAAGAAGGCCCGGTACTTTAAACTGTCATCAGCGCAGACGACAGTCAGGACCCGTTCCCTGACCTGAAGGCGCAGGGAACAAACCCCGTTATTTGCCCACTGCCTCTCACCAGGGGCAACTTCTAAATCCCAAAAGGAAGAGACTGAACATCATTACTCAAACATACCACAGATATAGGTTGAATCAGAATGCAAGGCTTGGTTGCTGTATAAGCTTAGCTTCAGCCCTATTTTCAACAGTGAATTATACTGAAATTAAAGAGGCTCAGGCTGTTAATGCTAAGTGATGCCCTTTGGTTTTGGGTTAAGACCTACCCCACATTCTCTCAAACAACAAACAAGCAGACAAACAAACAAACAAATAGCTATTTAACTGGCAAAACTCAAGAAATGTCAGTGCTGGTCAATTTGGACGTAAGTAGCGGCCTGACCCGGTCTCTGGCGTACTTGTTTTTTTAAGGTGTCAAAGAGTGGATTGTAGAAGCATGGCCACTTCACTTTAATTTCAAATGAATAAAGATTATTTTATCTTCTCTTTGCTCAAACCCCCCTTTTTATGCAAACAGAAGCACAAAAGAGCAATTCTTGTGGCCAATTAGCAGAGGTGCACATCAGCACACAACCTCACTAAAAGCCCCTTTAAATTGTGTTTTGTTTGGGTTTTTTCCCCCAATTTTACCAACCACTATTTCTAATTTAGTGTAGATTAAAAGCCCCTGCTGATGTGCTGGTGTTTTTTTTTCTCTTGTCTGATTTTCCTATCATTCTAAAATCATGCCAATGGTACCATGTACAGCAGCCTTGGATTCCTTAATGACATACATTCCTTGCCACCAGCATTACCTCAGTCTCTGATAAAGTTACTACAGTGTAGAAGGGAAAGTTTAGAGGGCACATTTGAATTGGACTTGTCTTATCAGAGCAGCAGACATAAGGCGGCGATAGGGATCTTGATACCAACTCTGAGGTTGGTCCACTGGGCATAACAAGGCCTTCCTCCTGCTTCAACAGATATAATTAGCTTTGAGTTGGGAATGAAATTGTGTTCTTTTTTAGGTCTTTCCTTTTGTGTCCTTTCCCTTCTCTTATTCCCATCCCTTTCTTCTGCACTTTTTCCACTGAATTGCTGCCAAGCCCTGTTTGCCTTGGTAATTAGGAGCCAGCGCTGGCTTTCACGACTCCATTATGAAAACAGCAAACGGTCCAGTGGTTTATTGATAAAGCATTACACTCTGCTGCAATACTGTATGGCGATGTACAAGGAGCCTGCAGCCTTTTCAGGTGGACCACCATACAACCTCGCTCACTGCCAGATGAAATATCATAATGCTATAATAGCCCTATCACATACTCCATATAATACAAGACTGAAATGTCGGAATACAGCACACCGGCGGTATTAGTAAAATTTAATGCAAACCCCCCCCAACAGCAACAACATGAGTTGTGCCATGCTCTGTCAAATGGAGAAAATGACCACAGAAAAAAAATATAGCCAATCTAATCTGCAGCAGGCAGAGACAGTTGAAAAGGTAATTTCGCTCAGCAATATGTGAGGACAGCTATTTAAATGTGTTGTTGGTGCTCCAATCAGGTTTCCCGGGGTGCTGTGATATTTAAAAGTGACACGGGTGACCCTCCACATTTGCGAGGTGTCATCATGCATCAATCGGCAAAGTGTATATCAAAGCTGCCCGTAATGGTGTGTGCATTGGGATTTATATTTCCAATTAAATCTGCAAATTATATGATTATCCTCTGCACCGTGCCGAGGCCATTTTGGAAACGGATTGTGCTGTTCATTTTGTTTTTCCACAAAGATAATAGTGCCAGTGGCAAACCTGCTTATGCAGTAAGAATATTAATGTCCGTGGCCTTGTCACACACCTACACGTGTCTCCAAGATCATACGCACACATGCAACGATATACACAACCCGCCGCTACTCCTGCAGAAACACACAGACGTTCGCTTGTGATGAACTAACGCTTCGGTGTTCTCTCTATTTTTCTGTCACTCAACCTTAAAGACAGACAGTATGTAAGTCCTTATTAGCCGAGATCCAGCACCTGCTGCAGACTTTAATTGCCTGTGAAAATGATATCAGGCCAAGGATCTGCCTGATAAACCTACACGTCGATCTGTCAGACACACAGAACACTGAGACCTTCCTGATGGCCGATACGAGTCTCAAAAACAAACGCACACATGTAGACAAGCTCTTCCTCTCTCTCCCTCTCTCTCTCACACACACACATGCAAAAACACCAGCACTCACTGAATGTGAATTATTGATTTGAACATGTCAGCTAAAAGACAGCGCAGACCGCCACTGTGGGAAAAGGAAAGATATTTTGCTATTGCTTTGCTATGCTTGACTGCCAAGACAGTGTTCGCCAGAAAGTTTCCACTTTCTCAGTGTTTACAGAGCAATGCCTAACAATGCCTACAAGACAGAGAAAGGAATTGCAAGAGTTTAAAGATGCTGGGTGAGTTGTACAATCATGAAGGAGAAGGGATATTGAAAGACGCTGGAGACTGTGGGAGAAATGTAGACTGGAGAGGAAGAAAAGAAGCGAGAAGGAGAATGACAGAGTGAAAACTTTTGCTCACGGGCTATTTGTATATGCATCTCTGGGGTGCCATTTTAGCTTCCACTTTTTTTTTTTTTAGCTTGAGTAAAATACTGTTGGAGTTTTTACTGATTTGCTGTTGACTCTCTGCCTTTCATTACTTTTCAGACTTGCACAGTACAAGCAATAATAGTTATGGCTGTAATTTTGCAAGGGGTGCCAAAATGCATTAAATTCAAAATCCTAAAATGTACTTTTACGTTGGTGTTGCAGCGGTTTGCACGTTGTCTCCAGGGGTTTGAGCTTCCTCCCACAGTCCAGAGGCATAAATGTTAGGTTAACTGGTGAGTCTAAATTGGCTACTATGGGGCAGCTGTGGCTTAGAGTGGGTTGTCTGCTAAATGGAAGGTTGTTGGTTCGATCCCTGGTCACAGGATATCCTTGGGGAAAATGCCAAACCCAGAGTTGCCTCTGAGGAATCCATCAGCGCATGAGTGTGTAGATTTTGGGGTCAGATTGGTGACGTGTTCAGGGTGTACACTGCCTCTCACAGGTTGGTCAACTGGGATAAACTCCAGCTTATCAGAAGACAATGAATAGATGAATAGATGGAGCAGTGTTTGAGGCATGGAAAATGGATACAGCACAGTCCCTCAGACCTGTGCTCAAAAGTTGAATATTTACTCTCCATAAAGTCTTTGACATGAGATCAGGATGCAAATATCTGTTCTATAACTGCTAAAAGCTAAACTCTGTAGCTTGGCACTAACTTTATCTGCTGTCGAGTAGTTAGCATAAAGTTAGGTTTGAAATTTTTTTTTTTGCTTGCTGCCACCAAAAGCAACACTTTACGAGCTGTGAGAAATTGTGGGAAAGACAGCCAAAACAATTCCTGGAGGCAGGCATTCTCCACAGAGGTGAAGGGAACCACAGAGCTGGGTGATCTTTCTTTTTTGTCATTAGCGTCATTATTTTTTTTACCATACAGGGAGTCATTTGACCTACTGTTAGAAAAAAAATGTTCATTAGTGCGGTTTTAATCTGATCATCTACACGAAACTCTGCGGAGTCATTTATCTTTAAAGAGCTGAGTCACTTCGCCACTTGCATAGTAAACATGTAGTTGCACACAGAATCCAAAGTGTGCTTGCTGAAGTCTCACACTGATTCTGAAGTGAAAAGACTCATTCAGAACCACCTTTTTTTTTGGAGAACATCTCAACACTTCTTGTTTATGCAACAGAAGTGATTTGTCAAGTAAAAGATTTGAATGTGTGAGTATGAGAATAGAGGAGAGAAACAGCTTGCCATCCTTCATGATGATAATCTCCTCTCCTCTGTGCTAATGCACATCTCAATATCCCAGGCAACACAAGTGAGATTGTAGTTTATGACAAGTATGGATTGCATAACAGACGCTGTCTAATCCTCACCCTGCAGGCTCGCGAGCATGTCTCCCTTTTACCAAAATGTTCTCTGGTGAAAGATGCCATTACCAATTCTCTCCTGGGTTTAGTGGATTTATGCTGATTTCCATGGATACAAATTAGTGATAAATGGGAGAAAAAATGAAGGACAGAAAGCAGAGGAGGAGAAATGGTTTGATGCAGTGGGGGTATGTTGATATGTGGTGCTTATTCATTCATTATTCAAGCAGCCCTGTGTCCCTCTCATTTCTGAATGTGTTTTTTTTCTGTGATAAACTTAATATTTTTGCCATTCTTGCATTAATGTCAGGGAACATGCAGTCCCGCATTTTACAAGGATTTGTTGCTCACACAACTCAGGATCTGAGATGAAATGATGACGAAAATGTTAAATGTTAACTTTTAGCTTTAAATGTATGTGAGCGTGGTCACAGCTGCATAAGGTGAAACCTATTTAACTTAACCCTTTTAGCCTGGGAGGAATATACAGTACAATTAAAGTTTGGCACATCAGATGCATATAAATGCAACTGAATGAAACCTGAAAGTCACTTTAATTTGTTACTTATCAACAATTTACTGGCACTCTCGGACAGAAAGTCATTTGCAAGGTCACCAAACGATGTTGAGGACCTGCAGCTTACCATAAATGCTTTGCTTTGATTTTGAATTTAAAATGAGGTCCCAGCAGATATATGAGTGCTATTTTTATTTTAATTTAAGTGCACAAATGAGTGGTTTGCTCCCTTCTAATTATTAAGCCACGTCCCCTTCCTTGAGTCTATTTCCATTAGAATAGCTGTAAGTCATGTGAACGAGATAAATAAGTACATTCACATTGATTATATTAATTGAAATGCTTATTTATATAGAGTTAAATGTACCATCCAGTGTAAAGCTAATTAACGTGCTACATCTCATTTACTTAAGCCATACAAAAACTGGGATGCAAAACTGACAGGGGCTTTGCGTACGACTATTTCTTTAGGTGGTCAGTGACTTTGTGGAGTCTTAAGTCACAGTGATGTTGCTAGGCAACAAAGAAATATTTCTGGACAGAGATTGGCAGGGGAAAGTTTTCCCATCTGTTATAAATGTTATCAGCTGATTAAATAGCTGCTATCAGTTGTTATCACTCCTATAGATACTGCCAGCAAACAGCCTCCTCTACCAGCTGGTTTGCTTAGTACATCACCTCATATAATCACGGTGCCGATGCCTTGCTGAAAAGACATATAGGAGGAGTGCTTTGAAAGCGCATCAAAAGTCTGCATAGGGAGCTCGAAGGGAATGCCAGTGGCATAAATCAAAGGACTTTCACCCAGGAGACTTGAGTATGTGGTGTTTGAATTTAAATGTTGTTTTGACCTGCTGTTTACTTTCATTTTCACTTCATGTTTGGTTAGTTTTGAGCCGTAAACCTTCATGATAAGGACGTGGAAAACATCATGGCTCAAGTTAAAATATAGCCTTTTACAACCAAAGCCATGTTAGAACTCTCTGCATGCTGTGAAGGGCTAAGTACAAGCACAAAGGTGTAAAAGGTTACATTTTAATTTTATTTATTCAGAATAAATATTATTAAGGTTTCTAGACAGGTAGCTACTGTATATGGCCCAACTCAACATAAGGTCAGCTAAATATGAACACAACTAAAGCTAATTAAACATAACTGACAGGAGTGTATTTACATAGCCATTCCATACAGCCATCCATACATCCAAATGTTGAGTTGTTTTCTTCCTGTTATTCATTTTAGGGTCATGGGGAGCTGGAGCCTGTCCCAGCTGTCATAGAATGAAAGGCGGGGTACACTTTGGACTGGTTGTTGGTCTGCAGCATTGCTAACACAGAGACACAGACCACTCACCTCACACCTAGGGCCTAATTAGAATCACAGTTAACCTAACATGCATGTCTCTGGACTGAGGGAAGGAAGCCAGAGTACCCAGAGAGAGAACGCATGCAGGCGCAGGGAGAATATGCAAACACTTAAAGAGGGCCCAGCCGGTCGAGTTGAACCCGAGTTGAGCCTTTTGTATGTTTGCAATAACTATAAATCTGAAAAAAAAACAAAAAACCCAACAACCCCAAAACAAAAAACTCACCAACCTAAAACAGGATTTTTTTTCACATATATCACATTTCAAGAACAAAGCACTTTCATTCAGATAAGCAGCTGTTTGGCGCTCAGGGAAAACACAGCAGGTAAATATTGTTATTGCAATTTAAGGAATCATATAAGATGGAATTGTTAACTAATGAGCACACTAATCGTCAGTCATATCTGTAATCTCATCCTATTTCCTTCACTAAGAAAATTAGCAAAAATCAAACTGACACCCAACAATACTGGAACATTAAGTACAAACTTGAATTTTCTACCATTTTCAGTACTGTAACTCAATTTTCATGTACACCTCTCTGTCCTCTCTTGTCCATCTTCAGCTGGTCCAGAATGCAGCAGTCAGACTGCTAACAATCACTAACCAGTGCTCACACATCACACCTACTCTCTTTCTTTTTCCAGCTTCCAGTGAAATACAGAATTCATTTAAAAAAAATGACTAATAACATATGAAACCCTACATAGTGAGGCTCCTGCATATATTGTATAGCTGACATCTTATAACAACAGCCAGCCGCTCCGTTCATCTGATCATGAGCTGACCAGTTCATCTCTGTTTTGACTGTTATGTTAAATCCTAAACTAGTCATGTTTTATGTTAGCTTTTCCTAAACCTTTTGTCCATTATTTTTTTTATCTGCCCTTGCTTCTTCTGATGCAGATATGGAAGTGTGTATGAGGAATAAATGTTAGAAATGTTAATGTTGTATGTCTGACTGTGTGTTTGGACTTGTGCACTTATCTTTAATGTGTTTTTAAAAGTGCTATACAAAAAAAATAATATTATTCTTTTTGTTACTAAATAACTATCATCAAATTTCTGATTGATAGGTCAGAGTTTCCTAAAATATTAGATTTGGAATTAGTTTATTACTACAGCTGTTTCCTAGGGCTGGAAAAGTGCTTTTGTAGCCTGTTCCCTTTGAGCTCAGAGTCCAGTGTGTTTGGGCAGGTGATGTCAGGTATGTGAAGTCAAAATAATTTTACTTCAGTGCCAAGTGCTGAGAGCACATGCTATTCAAGCACGTTCCCTTCAATACCTCCAAGGAAACATCTCTGAAAAGTGTTTTGCAGAAAATATAGCGCTGTGGACCTCGCATTTAGAACTAACCCTTGCAAGTTGTGCTTGGCCCCGCTGTGAGTGAAAGGCAGTTACAGCCTTGCACAGAACTTCCAATCTTCAATAGGGATTAGTCTATGTGGAGTCTAGGTAGATATTTAGCTCGATCTGTCAAGGCAGGGCATAGCTAGCTTTTATCTCAGACAGCACATCTTTGCAATATAATGCTTACACTTTAATAGTCCTCACTTGTTTTGAATTTGTACAACTGGAAAGCAAACTACGGTAGTAATATCTTGGGTCATTTTAGGTAAAGCCACAGTCATTTTTTCTTTATCTAAATCTCTCACATAGATAATCTAACTGTCCCAACTCAGAGCTGAACAGGAGGACTCAGATTGTACAAAATGATAAAACTCAAGGGAGGAGAGGTTTGGAGTGAGAAATACAGGGGGCAGGTGGTGCACTGGAGACTTGATAGATTCAATTTTATGGCTAAGCGGAATTTAAAATTCATCACATAGCCTATGGTGTAGAGATCACAGCAAACCTGCCTTCTGTACCGTTTTCTTCTGACGTGAACGGGTAGCAGAGGAAAAAAAAGCCTGATGGCATACAGGAAAAATAGGTACATTTACAGGAAATTACACACGCTTGGTCGTGGTGTTAAAGGATTAGGATCTGTAGATGAACTTACCGACTGGATTAGTGCTCTTGTTGCCAGTGGCTGCATCTGACTTCTAATCTGTAGCTTTTGTGAAAAAGGGAGCAGAATCACACAAAAACATCAGGGCAAGGCAGTCGTGCCTTAGATCCCATCACAGTGTTCAAAACATGACTCTGTGATTAAGCTGTCGTGGAGAATACGGTTGTATCAGCCCAACACTCTGCCAGAGGCAGGGTACACCCTGGACAGGTCACCAGTCTATCACAGGGCTAACACACACAGACAGACAGACAACCATTCACGCTACCTGAACAATATATATACATTTGCAATTTGATCTCCAATCAATCAATGGCTGTTTCTGGGTTGATCTTGTGTGTAGGTGATAGATTGCTTACTGACGTGCAAACATCATTCAGCAGAAAGAAGCCGCTGAAAATGTCACCCAGCGATTTCCCCCCTCCGCCGTTTCACTTCATCTCCATCTCAACCTGTTGGCGCGACTTCTGTCCTCCCGCCCTTTGCAGCCATGGAGATTGAGGTGTGTAATTAAAAATATCTCCCCCTCCTCTGGCTCTCTCCTTACTGCTGTCAATTAGCAGCTGTTGGATCTGTCTGCACTGATGTCGAGTGTTGCAGGCTGCAATGCCATACATTGTATGCTTGCTCTTGTGTGTATTTTTACATGCACGTGACAGAGAACGTGAGAATCTGGAAAAAGCAGAGTGATAGACCGTTGCTTTGTACTGAGCGCAAGTTACGTGACTCTGCAATCCTGCATTCAGATTACAGCTTATTTATTTTTTCTTTCAGCAGTCTTTACATGCTGTATATTTAATCAGTGCTCTTTCCTGCTTTGTTAAGGCAAAGTAACGCAACCACATGTCCAGATTACCCCCCTGTGCATTCTTTCTCCCTTGTGAAGAAGAAAGAATTAGTATATTGCCTGCATTTATTATACATTATCACCTGGATCAGGGATATCATTTTTCACTGTGGCACAGCTTTCGTTGTGATTAAAAATTCTCTTTCTGTTTAAATAACCCCTTGTCTCAGATTGACAGAACTACATTGCTTTCCAAATCCGCTTGAATTTTGTTCTGCACTATATTTTACTCGGAGCTGGTTAATTTTGGCTCTAAATCTCTCAACTCTCTTTCTATGGTGATCACTGCGGTACACTCAGGGACAGACGCACTCTCAGAGTCAAGCGTTTTTGTGTGTGCTAACCGCCATGGGAGCTTCGTACGTCAATCGCAGCAGCCCTGACTCTGTTGTCAGTGTGTCTAATTAACACTCCTGTGTGGTACTGATGCTACACACTACTTTTTCTGAGACACCTGCCCTGTGACACATTTAGCGTACTGGAGCAGGTGATTGTCAGCAGACATTTTACATGGAGATACGACCTAAAAACTAAGCAATACTCTTAGTTGATGCTAAGATCAGGGGCAGCAGGTGTTTGAGGGAGAATCAGCAGGTATGACATAGTCATGCCCAGGGGTTGTTGCTAGCGCTGGTGGGTCCACATGCATAATATTACGCATAAACAGATGGATGAGAGCATGACAAAGTCTGGCAGATGACAGAAATGAAATAGTCTGTCTGCGATTTAATGTATTTTCTTTTAAAAATGTTCCTCTCCGTCTGCCGGAACAGTATAATGATGCTTTCTTGCCAAAAGGTTTGTCAGGAAAGATGCTTGTGAATCTGCATTTACATTTTACAGAAAGACTTATCATAATCATCACGCTGCTGAACACGTTTAACTGTGAGTGTGCAACGAAGGGAGGAGGGCAGAGATATTCTGCACGTGTAAACATGTAAATAGCTTAAATTATTATCACTTAGAGTGTTTTTTTAATCATGTTTTATTAATTGTAGTTTTTTTCATGTGCATGTTTGCGGATGCTCGTGTGCCCTCTTATGTGCCTTCACCAGTCATGCCAGCTTGCTCTGACCCCACTGACACAGTGTCCCTGGCTCTCATCCAAGTCGCCTGCAGTGCCATCCTCTCTGCCTGCACAGTCTCACACAACTCCATGACTCATTGCTCAGCTGTGGTCATTTTTTTCTGTTATCACCACTTAAATGAAGGCATACTCAATGTGTTTTCATTCCTAAAATGGCTTAGTGATACTTTGTCAAACCTGCTGGTGACTCAAAAGAAAGGTATCTTTTGTTTACAACAGTAATAATCCCCAACATAAAAAAGGCATCGGTTTTGAGGATTTCTGCAATATCACACAGGTACTACGTATGTACTGTGGGAAATAGAGCCAGACAGTTTTATAAAGCAGAAGATTCCTACATGGCATCACGAGGATCATCATCATGAGCACAACTTTCAGCTTTACTCTTGTGCCGATCATATTCAATCTGATTGATCTGTACTTGTTGTAATTTATTATAATTTGTGCATCATCTGGTTATTGCAAAAATTCCATTTTCACACTTGCACTGGTGACTTGAAGCCCTTTTAAATACTTATTGAACTATTTTTCTTGTGGCAAGAAGGTTGTCAAGATGCTAGACTTCAGTAATGATACCCAGGAAAATACCCGATACTGGATAACATTTTCAGTGTCATGGGGGGGGTTTACAAAAGATTAAGAAGCATTATTTCTTATATAAACAACAGAATGATAACTCAAGGGACAGCACTACTTTTAAGTAGTCTGACATGGTGTGGCAAAATACAGTAACATAACTCCACACATGACACATTATAACATCATCATAGGAAGTGCAAAAAAGCTAAATGAAAAATCCCCACTATGTTTTTAGCTTTTCCGAGGCAGTGTGCTACTTTAGCTGACTTGGCACTGGATTAAATACAGCTGGTAAGGTAGGCCACTGCTTTTTCTGTCTCGATGATGCTAGCTCTTTTTTCAGCTTAAATCTGTGACTTTAAGAAAAACGTTTAAATTAACACTATATATCAGTGTTACAGGACTGATAATGTTGAGCTGAAATAATCTTATAACTTTATAATTAGCCATAGCTACTAACGATGATTACTCAAGAGTGACTCGCTAATAATGGAATGCTAATGTTAGCACGCGCAAACGTGGTCTGAGGCTAACGTTGATGATAACTGTTTAGTACTTAAGCATTGTTGAAACAGGAGCTTTACTGACCTCTTGAAACTCCTCCTAAAGTGTCTTGTAGTGTTGTGAACACCAGCTACATCAGCTGAGAGTGAGGGGAGGTGCTGTGTGAAGTTGTGTGTTAACTGGAAGACACAACGATGGCACCCTTTGTATTGCTACTGTTGTAAATGAGCATCTAATTACATCATTTTTTTTTGGCAAACCTAGCAGGAGGTGCTAGGTTTGCCAGTCTGCCTTGAGACTTCAGAGAAGTTGAAATTTTTATGTATTTCCTTACCACAAATTATTTTCTTGTTGATGCTGCCATACGCCTCTGCATATTTTCCGAGTTCGTTAGCAAATGTAAGCTTGTTAGCAAGGGTTACCAAGGAACTGTTGCCATGTGTCAGCTAATTTAATTCAGAGACATTATAAAAGAGACATGTGGTTTGCAAAGAATTTTGAGTAAAAATCCATGACAGAATTAAGAAATGCCAAAGATAGTGTTTGTCCTGCACCTGTGCCCGAATAGCTAATCAATAGCTGAAACAATTTATATGAGAGCAAATTCTGCTGTTGCACTGAGAGGTGCACACAGTTGTGGTTTTATGGTAACAGGCATAGCTAGTATCTTGTGTATCATACTTGTTTCTCAGCTTACCAAATCCATTATATGGATTAGCATATCATTTGTTAAATAATCTTAATGTCTCATAACCACGAGTTAAGGTTTGAGTCCCTGTATATTGAGACACTGATATGTTTTGTGGTAGTGTTGGATGACCGGTAATGAAATCAGCTGGCACACCATGTGATCTTATCTGTCAATTTTTGATTTCGCTGTTAAATAAGATCTTGTTCAAGGGAGTCAACAGTGTTTGCCATGTGCTCCGTTCTTATGTGCTGGTTTGCTTTGAGTGGATGCTCGAATATTGTTTTTTGATATCTGATCTGAGTGCTGTTTTTAATCTATCTACTGCAATATTTAGCCTGAACCAGAGTGTAGTCTGTAATATCTGATACAGCTCATGCATCAGCAGTCAGGTTGTAGGCGTGATTGAGGACACTGATTAATGGGAGTTTGGAGTTTGAACTGGCTTAAAAAGAAACACATTACAGAAATTTTGACTTATACAGCTTTTTAACTTATAGTGTTATATTGTTTTACACTGCTGAGAGACTTGTCTTGTGCTTGTCAAACACATTTCATTGCAATGTTGACTGTGTGCTAACTTGCATATGACAAATAAAGCTGAAAGCTGAAAAAAGGCTGTGTTGCCCACAACCACCAGGTACTATTTTAGTACCTACTTGGTCAAAGAGTTGAGCATCAACAGACTGCATTCCACTGATGGGACAGAGAGCGGCACTACTGGATGAGTCATCATCCAGTAGTGCACTGGATGAGTGACTCCTTCAAGAATCAAACCCGCAAATGAGGGAAATGGCTACAGGGTCACACAAACCAACATCGTCATCTAGTGATGAGGCACATACATTTACCATTGGTTTAGCAGCAAGTCTACCATCGGCTCAATGGCCTCCATTGTTGTGTTATCCTAGTGTCGCATTACCCCACAGGACAGCATTGCTGTAACGAACCCACCCACATTAAGGTGGTACTCAGTTGTAACGGAAAATTACAGAAACCGAAAAGAGGAAAAGAGGCAATTGTGACAACAGTTTGATGGGTTTTAATATTCAGGGCAGATTGTAATAACTGTGACGATTAGAGCAAGTCAAAATGTAACTTTATTGATTACCTGCTAAACATGACTTTGAAAGTGTGAGGATGGCAGCATGAGGGTATTAGCATGTACAATGCACAACTGAAGGACAGAGTGGTAAGAACAGATGTATACTGGCTTGTCTGTAGCTGCTGGACAGCTACAAGCCTTTACAGCCAATACTTGGGAGAATGATAAATTAAAAGTTCTGCTCACTGTTTTTTTTTTTTCTTTAAATGTAATCAGTTGACAGTTATGACATTCTGAGATATATGCAATATCACAAGCATTTTTCGTTGAAAAATAGGGCAGGTAGCTGAGCAGAAAGTGCTCTATATCTCTTAACAGACACTGGTATTCACTGACTTCTCTAACACCTTCAGATTGTTTGAAATCATGAGTGACAGAGTGGCAGAGCGTGGCAAGTTGCTCTCATGTGACAGCCAAAGATGAATCATTTAAAGTGCTCGTTTGTGGCCTCACAGAGCAGTGTTTTCTGGACTATTAGCTACACAAGCAGCATTAGGCAGATGAAGCAGACTCTCCTCATATCTCACCATACGCCTGAGGCAACACACAGAGGGTGAGACTTCAAAGTATTCAGATAAGGAGATAAACACCTCATGCTGAACTTGAGGAACTTTGACAGATTTAACAGAACAAAGAGTCCTCTGTCTGGCTGCTGAGGGACAGTTTGGCTATAACTCAATTTGCTCATCAGTTTGCATGCATTGCTTTTTGTTTGCCGTGTTCATAAAATGGCAACCTAATCTGTTGTTACCCCTATAAACACAGTCTTTTCTCCCCAAACCTAAACTGTGTTTTTTCAAGATAGGTGGTGAAGGAGGAGATACTATCCTGCTAAACACAGGATGAGTGTGGGAATGGCAGGGTGGAGGGGGGAGGGTGAGGAGGTTAGTCTGTTTATGTGAGTGTGTGTGTGTGTGTGTGTGCTTAGCTGGTTGTTGCTGGGGGGGTGGTTGCCTGTGGGACCTGCCTCTCAGTGTAATTGAAAAATGTGACCTGGAAAATGTTTGCCCAGTGGAGCATGAAAGTTACCTCCACAGCAATGGTGGCATGCTCAGAGGCGGCTCACCTGGCCCCCTGACAGGGAGAGCCTCGTATTGGGTGGGAGCTCACGTTAAGAGCCACTTTATCCCTCCACCACAAGCAGAAACATGCATTATTTAAGAGAACTAAAGAATCCCAGATTGACCGAGGAATAAAAAAGGCGAAAATTCAAATGGAATCTCCACCTTTAAGCTGTGAAAAGACTGACCTCAACAAGGGCACTTGGCGTGCCTAATTGAATGCTTGTGTGTTTGTGTAATTGTCATGGGGAAAAAAAAGGATTCTCTAAAACATCTGCATGAAAACAGTGTTCTTGCTGATTAGAAAGTAGTTAAAATGCATCACTACAGGGAAAAACACTAGAGAGCATTGTTGTGTCTCAGCATATCTGACAGTCACTAAGTTGGTGATGAAATGCATTAGAAAGAAAAGCACCTCTGTTCTGCACACCCTGCATCATTGTCATTTACTCTAAACCATTATTTCAGATAACACGTGTCTTCACGCTTTGACAGGTATGAAGACATGACAGTGCCCAGAGTACTTTAGCAATATAGACAAACTAAATATAACAAAGTGAAAAGTCAGCACAAGACAGAGACGTGATATACATTTCAGGTCCAATGTTGATACTGGGTCACCGGCTAAGAATAGTTTAACGTACTCTAAGAAAGTGAATGTTGACCACTGCGGTGTTTAAATGAGAGAGTGGGAGATACCGATTGCACAGAGCAAGAAAACGCTAGAGGTAAACAAGGATATTGTCAGTGAAAGGTCTAAAGTGTCTTAGAAGATGAGCATTCACCCCAATCACACAGCAGCCTGTGGGGATACATACTAAGCAGATGACTGCAAGGCAGATGTAAACAGTGACAGATTCAATGAGCCTGAACAAAACAAACAAACAAACATCTAAACAGCCTATGATAATGGCTTCTAATAGAAATTGCATTGTTTAAAGTTCTAATAAAAACAATCTGTTTGCACTTTGTCTCACTTGCAATTTTTTTTCTTTACTTTTTTCCTTTTTTTTTAGACAGTCCAATTCAAGATGTGAGATTAATGCCTTGGGGAGAGTTTAACGTCACTTTTTGAGGTCTGCAGTGCCATCAACAACCAGGTAGGTAAGATCTCAACCACATTGGTCCATTGGCCAATGATTGCTGGGAGTTGCTGGCTGTCGCCGAGTGAAAATGGTCACAAAGAGGATGCTGCAATGAAAAGATTCTTTTTGATGGCTAGCAGACTGCCATAGTCTCCTGTACACTAGCTGTGTCCCAAAACGTAGGCTGTATCCTCCTGAGGCCGCATTTGTAGACCAATTACGTCACAGCGTCCTCCGAATGCGGTCAACAAATGCGTCCTCCTTTTTCCCCAGATTTGAAGGATGCGTCGGGTGTATCCTTCGTGGCCCACCATATTCCAGAATTCATAGCACGGCCCAGTCAATTCCAGTTTCCAAATATGGCGACAGCTACTTAGTTTTAATATTACTCTTTCTGGGTCACAAAATAAACTTTTAACAAATTTTCAGGCGAGAATGTAGCTGTGGAAACTTAAAATATCTGCTTGGTTTATCAAGATGTCGCATATTTGCAAAAGTGCTCCAACGTTTTTGGAGATGTCTGTTACCCACCAGCTCGATAGCTAGCCGGGAGCTTGAGGGTCGCTAGAGGTGCTGAGAACAGCGGACTCCCATCTTCATTGTTTTCAGACCCCCGCTGTCTTTCGCTACTCAGGTTAAACATGATATATAAGTCACTCCGATAGCTTAAAAATGTTATTGTTTGGCTTTTTTCAGTGTTTTATTTGTTCCAGAGTAAATCGGTTTGGCTGAGATGAAAGTTATTAGATTAGATTAGATTAAATAAAACTTTATGGGTTCCTCTGGGGTTTTCACACAGCTGAATAAACGTCAAACAGAAAACTGATTAAACAGAAGTATGAGATGGTTGAAAATATACGGCAGTGTCCTGTTATATTTTAGATAGCAAGGACCAGACGGCTGAGTTTATGAAACTCCACCGAGACAGCGGTGATGCAAATCTGAAGGCTAGACTGTCCCATTTCACAGCCTCACACTTCTGTTGTTCTCGGTCATCGGAGGACCCGGCCCACGTAGACCACGATGGTCGGTTCCTCCAAAGGATGTGGCCTAGGTTTTGGGACACAGCTACTGACTTGCTAACTACTACCCATGTGGTAGTAAAACTTCTGACTTAGAATGGAAATGGAGACTATTTTGCATCAAAGTATAAAATATAAAGGTAAAAAGTAAAAATGTTCTTCATTTCCAGTCGCACTGGTAGCAACCAAAGCAATTGAAAAAAATTTCCAGTGAACCACTGTATACCTTTTGGTAACCAAATTTACCAAATGACTGCCAGCAACCTCAAGCAACCACTTGGCACTCAGTCAAAGAATACACATTTCCTCTGGGGCCCTGTGTTAGCCAAAGGACTCAGGCTTTAGCAGTTGATTTCTCTGGTGGGTTGGTTCCACTGTTGGTTCCTAGATGGTCACTTACTGCTGACTGAGGCCTAAAAGGAATGTGCTATTTCCCGAAGTGAAATATTGACAAGAACACTTGTAAAGCTGGGTATATATAGAAGCCTGAATCTCAGGTTACTGAAGTTAAGGTGGACGCCTGAAAATCACGGGTCTGAAAAAAAAGAACTGATTTGAATCCATCCCAGGTCACCAAGTTTGTTCAAACCATTAGACTGCTAAATGTGTTGATGTAACAACTAGCAGATCAATTGGGATGTTTTATTGCACTGAAGTGACGGACACTGAAACGATGGGTGCAAGAAGTTCTTTTGGCTCTTTTTCTAGACATCTTTGAAACTTCCTCCTTTCTCATATCTTTACATTATGTTATAATTTGGAGTAAGAGTAATACGGCACCACTATAATGATAGCGGCTGTGTCTTTGATTTAGTTTTCAAAAATAAATGAATTAAAAAACAAAAGGAGAAATCTGTTTTTCCTCTACTTGGAACACTTAAGATACCACTACCCCTAATCTGTCCTATGAATCTCATACTTTAAATTGCCACATGATATTCCTGAAAGTACCCCATAAGTGCCTCACTTTGCAACATTTATAATATGACACAGGGCACCGAGAGGGAGGCTAACTGAGCTTGTTGGCCCCACACAGTACTAAAGCAAATGCTTCAGGGCCAGTGAGGGGAACAAGCTAATTATGGATTGACTCTGTAAGAGGGACTTGTGCTTCTGTCTTTAATGAGGAAATTTGCATCTTCCATTAAACTGATGTATGTGTGCATACATCGCATTATAGAATATTACATATGAGCTGGAGGAGTAAATTTGTGAAGTTCTACCTCCCACATAAGCCGCTGCTCAGAAAGATCAATTCGTCCGCCTTGGGCCGTCTGTGGCATTTCCTCTCGGAACAGTTAGATTGTTAAAAATCACTTGAGTTACGCAAAAGTTATTCACCTACTTGGTTGGTATGTAAACGTGAAGCAAAAAGATTCAGTTATATTGGAGAAAACATTACGTGAGCATTGCTTCTTTACCATGTGTATATCACTGCCGCCACCATCACCATCAGCTCCTACAAGCCTACATGAGATAAAGAAGAGCCATATCAGGTAATGTATAAATGAGGGTACAAACAAGCTAGTAAACAGCGTGAATCTAATTAAAAGATAATGTCAGCCATTTTGTCACAAATGTTTCTGCTGCTATGGGCCTATCTTTTAGCCCTAGGGCTCCCTATCTGTTGAGGACTATTGCTCTCTTCTTGCAGGCTGTATCTTTAGTTGTGTTGCTATCTCCATTTCCGCACCTCAGACTATAGCTTCCCGACTTGGTGGTATTTCTGCTGGCCGTCATGCTTGACTGTGCTGACCCAGTATTTCTGAATGTCCTGTTTAGTCTCTCGTATAAGCTTCAAAATATACTTCTGGCAGCAAATGGGGACGGAAGCAGCGGCAAATATGTTTACATACAATGAGTCTGATGAGCTTTGGTGTACTACATGCTGCAGTAAGGCCCCAAATCACATGATTTTAGTTTTTTCTTTTCCCAAAGTCCTACTCAATATGGAAATCATAAAGAGAGATACAGTACATTAAAATTCTGTGTCTGGAAACCCCGTATTTTGCACCCCACTGAATACGCCTCCAGACTTCCATTCTCTTTGAGGATGGCTAGACTTTATGCAAACATGTCTTCTAGGAGGATGAAATCTCTGACAGGAGGATTGACCAGGCCTATCTCCAGAGCAGCAACTGCACGTTCAGAATGAACATCACCCCGCTAACTGGCCGCTGGAGGGGAACTTGAAAGAACAGGAGCACTGACGCACCTCTGAAGATGGTTTAGCATCGACCACTGACAGCTGACTTCAAAGACCCAGTTATGAACATGACAGGCAGCCTGTGCAACAGCCTTTGAATCCAGTGCACATTTTTATCAAGAATTTATGGTGTATTTAGAAGTGATTTTTTTTTTTTTTTTTGCAGCACCGGGAATTTGATTTGACTGTACATTTCTTCGCTGACACGGTAACTCTCACAGGTTTCTTCTTGATGTTGATATATATGGGACTTGCATTTTCATGAGTGCATGATGTTATTCCGCATGGCAGCTGTTGATATTAGCGCCTTTGATTCCTGAGGAGTTCTGAAGAAATGCTGCAGAGAAAGCCCCCCAAGGCACGAGTTGTTTATTTGCCCAGATATATATTAATCCAATCAATTTGGCTCAACTCACACCTTGTGGAGAATTGTAATGGAGCAGATGGATACAGAGTAAAAAAAAAAAAAAAGGCATATATTTTGGCACATTTAATGTACATCCATAATTTGGTATCTACACGTTCAAAGTGGCCCACCTACAGTTCTATGATGTGATACTCATCTTCTTTTCAGTGTTGTCTATTCAGATATGCAGTGAAATGAGCATTGGCGTAATTACATTTAGGTTGTTTTCAAAATATACAGGGCTGTCATATATTTTTGAGTTACATGTAAATGATTTTACAGATAATTTAGAAAAATTAAAGTTGTCCAGGAGCAAAAAATAAAGGTCTAAAATGATCGTATTTTTTTGTTCTCAGCGCATATCTAATTTTCTCCCCCCTTTTGCTGCATTTCTTGCAGATGGCCAATTAAAAAAAAAAAAAAAATAGAATAAATGCACACACAGTATTGGGTGACCTTTTCAATCAGGTTTCTCTTTCTTATGTATTGCCCTTCTCTCATACTAAAGTCACTCTCAAGATCACTGGTGGTGTATCCAATTCTTTCACTCCATAAAATATCAACCCTCGAGACATGGTCCCATAGTCTTGTTTGTATGAGAGGGCGGTGATACGCCTGAGTGTGAGGCCATGTGTGAGTGCGTATGCGTGTGCCCAGGCATGTGTACTTGTGTGTGTTGCAGTGTCATCCCTCCCTGGAAAATGACTTATTAAAATGAAATTACGCAGCGCCCTGACCCATGGCAAACGGCATGAGCTGCAATTTGTCTAGCAGTTGAGCTGTGAATAAAATCTGATTGGCAATAATTTCGCTTTGCTGTTGATATCGCATCCCATCCTCCACGTCTTTTCTTCTCCCCCCCTTCCATCCTCTCACCAGCCCCTTGCCTTATCATGGATGTGTTGATCTAAGGGTGAAATATTACTAATATGGTGAACCAGGGTCAGTGAGCAGAGCAGTGCGATGATGGCAAGTGGGTGGTTGTGAGGTTAAGGATGGATTATATGAAACAGGAAGCGCTTGTGGTAATGTTTAATGCCAAAACACACTACTGATCTCTGGTAAAAGACTGAAAAACCATATGTGTGGCTGTTTGTGTATAAGTGGGTTGTTCAGAAAGTGCAAATCTGCACAACCTGAACAAAGTGTAATTGGTTATTTAAGCAGTTGCCTTATCTACTTGTTGGGAGTACATTTTGTAAGGGTCGCGTTGTCATTAGGATTAATTAATTTGCTTTAAAAATGGTATTTGCTATGATCATCTCTTAAATGTTGTAAATAAATAGCAATAGCACTTTTTAATTTATCTCATTTGGCCTTTAAATAAATGTATTTTTCTTCATACTAAATACAAACTAAAAAAAAGCTTATATGATACAGGAAATGATGGAGGTGGATAATGGAGGCAGGGAGTTAAAGACCCTAGTGCAATGGTGGCCTTGGACAGGTTGATGTAGCTCCAGCAATGAGCAGCTCATAAAAAGTGCTATCCATAGGCCTTAGGAAGATATTCTATCTCTCTGCTGCTAACGGCACAGCCTAAAATCACCTGCTCCATCAAAGTCAGGCCCCCCTCTACAACATAAAATGCACCAGGAAAACAGCAAGGAAAACAATAAGACTGTGTGTGTGTGCAGTGCACACTTTGTGAGGAGGCATTTGCTTTATTTAGCAGGAGAATTGGGATGCTCGGTGCAAAGCAAGTGGTTATGAAAGTACTGTATTTTTTTGAGTTTATTGAAATTCTAAAATGTCATATTAATCTGTCTTTTCACATTTGTGATAGTAATATGAATGTGTTTTAGCCTGCTTGGTTTTATTGCTATTGGCTGCTTCTGTTGTTTTGGGTCCCACAAAGCCCACCTCTGTTATAGTAAAAATAATACAAATAACAGAATAGTCAACAATTAAGAAACAATGTATTCAATTTTTAGCGATTTATTTTTTCCTATTCTTTTCCACTCCCTGCACAATTGTTAGTCCATAGAAAAACATATTTATGGCTATGCCAGTGCAACAGGGCCTGGAGGTTGCTAATCGAGATGCGGAAGGGGGCTTGAGAGTCAGGTCTTGGATGGATACGAGATATAACAAGATGTACATAAATAAGGCTCTACAGCCTGCCAAAAAGAAGCATTGGTTGCTATAGGCTGAAGACATACAACAGAGGCGCAGAGGTCAAAAGAATAAAAGGCTTGTTCTCAAAAGACCCATATTGTGTCTGCAGTGGAGCAGCAGCAAAAGACTCACCCAGAGATGAGACTGGACAATACTTGAAATATGTGTTGAAGAAGAATCGCAAAACAGCTCTCAACAACAGAAAATCACCAGAAAAGAAGCCTCAGTCCTTAAAGCTGGAAAGGGCCTGGGCCAGACTTGAACCACAGAACCGTTAAATAAGTTAACAGCACAAATGAGGGAACTGCTAACAACAGGTACTCACCCAGCTATGCTAACACATTGCAGACCCAATAATCTGCCCCTCCACAACATGAAGCCCCTCACTGCAAGCTGATCATGCACATGTGCCTACCCATCATTAGGACCAATGTTACAGATCCAAAGCATCACCTACTGAAGTGTGTACATAACCGAAACTCTAACGCAGAGGTTTCAAACATAAGGCTGGGGGTCCAGAACTGGCCAAAGACTCCAAGCCAAACTACTGGAAGGATGACATAAATTTGAGACTTTTAACTGTTTTTTTTTATTGGTTTTACAGCTTTCCCTACTGACAAACACCATTCATGCTACACTAAAGTAAATAAATAATAGGTAAACCATTAAGTGATGGAAAGTTCCTGTTTTATAAAAACTGAGATATATTGTTGAAATTGGAATTCTTTTTTATATTAAAATATATCAGGGATTACATGTCTCATTAAACTTCTTTACACTGTGAGAAAGAGGAGTTTCACTGGTTTGGCCCACAAGATCAAACTAGGCTAGTACATGGCCCACAGTGTAAAATGAGTTTGACATCCCTGCTCTAAGGCTAGGCAGACCAACCTGAGTGGTTCCCTGAGACTGTAGGAAATCCTCAGAGCCCCACACATGAATACTGGAGTGCTTGCCACAAGGCCGACAGGAATTCATCAAGAATTCAATGCATATGTGACAAACATCATTCCAAGGCCATCGCTCAAGTCTCCACGATGTGTATCATATACCAAGATGATTTACTGTCCCTCCTGCTCTTCTGCAAAGGCCTGAACCTGCTGAACCAGATCACTGCAATGAGTGGGTATGGGTAGAAATTCAGAAGTGGACTGACCATCAGACACCTCTTGAACACTGATCACACTGATCCCCATGAAAATTGGAAGACTAGGGACCAAAGCTGAATGCGTCAAATCAGTAGATTCCAGGTGGCTCATAGAAGTGTGCAAAGGTCTGGTACACAAAAATTCTACAAAAATTCATGTAAGTAGGCTACTTCATGTGTATTGAGACTAAAACATAAACAATCTGTACACGGTTATTATCAAGCTTGAAGGAACATTCTCAGTCATGCAACATGTATAAGCTTCTTTTCCTGCTTCTTTTTTAAGTCAAGATGTTTTATCTTTTTCGGGAACGCCTTTGGGCAACACAGCAGGGAGAAGAGGAAGGAGATGCATGCAGACTACACTGTCAACAACAATGAATTTAAAGAAAAAAACTGTCTTGCTAACAACTGAACCTCTAAATGTAAGAAAAGGGATGCACAGGTGGCGACTATAAACTTTTAAAAAGATCAATTGTGGTCAAAATTAAATGTTCCTTAAAATCTTGGTGGAGAAATTCTTTCTGCAGTCTGCTTAAAAAAAAGAAAAAAAAACTCCTTTAATGTCCTAATTGAGCACATTTGAAAGAATCGAACAAAACAAAGCTCAGCCCACATAATAATTCCTTTGATCGAGCCTCCTGAGTTAGAAATCATTTTGACCAATAGTTCACTTACATGTCTCTATATACGATGATGTTTAGAGAGGTTCATAACACTAATAGCTTTGGTGGTGGTGGTGTGAGGGTGGGGGGAGACGTCTGTCAGAAAGGACAACGGAAACGTATCTAATTGTGAGTTGTGAAACTGGGAGCTGTAAAAGCAACAGAACAATCACAGTCATTATTAGTGCCATTCCAATCATCATCGAGCCCACTGTCAAGTATCCTCCACTGCTTCTAAAAAGGAAAAAAAGCTCTCCATCAAAGCTGATATCTCCTGACCTAGAAGCACAAATTGCTTGCTTTAAAGCTCTGGAAGCTCGTAACCTTAAATTAACACATCATGATCTTAAATGTCTTCCTCCCACTTTGAACTATTTTCACCGACAGTAACTATTTGTAGGTGAATCTTGTGGCTAGTTTTAAGGTCATGCTGTTGTCATCTGTCACATGACAATGGGGGTACTTTGCGTCTCCACTTGAGTCTTTCTCCAGAGACAGAGAACTTAAATTTCCTTTCAGAGCTAATAGAAATTTAACTCTGCCTATAACTCCGCTGAGACCTCCGGGCTCGACACTAGGCAGGGCCCTGGAGGAAATAGCTTCAGATGTCATTTACTTTACTGTTCTCTTCTTATCTCTTTCATTTCTTTCCCCTTCCCTGCTCCCATATCTTTTCATGATGTTTGCTGTCATTGGAAGTGGCTGGAGTGGCCACGTTGCAGAAATATTGATTTCTTCCTTGCCTTCCTTTTTTCCTTTTTCCCCTCCAATCCTTCCAATTCCTTAAATCCCTCCACCTCCTTTTCATTTCCTGTGTTGCATCTGAGTCTTTATGTTGACGCATGACCAGCCTGCTTTACTGGTCGCCCATCCTGCTTCGTTCTTTTGCACGCTTCCTTCTTTTTTTGTTCTTCTGTCTCCTGATTTTTTTTTCCTCCACAAGCTTGATTCTGACATTGTGTTGTGGCTTCACTGTCTTTAAAAGCACTCTCCATTATAGGGTGGCTGAGAACTGGAGGTGTAGCGGTGCGGGGGGAGATTTTCTGCTGCCATCGCTTCACTGTATTCTTCCTTGCATCCGTCAAGGCAGCCGAGGTCCGTGTTCAGGCACTTGGCTGTTTGTCGACCTCAGGCACTGACAACTCATTCCCCCTGACAACACACAAATAACTTTTGCTATTAGTGAGGTCACCAAGTGAAATGTCTTTTTGCAGAGCATGTTGATACATGTTGATAAGAAAAAAAATACCAGTGTCCCCCTCCCAAAAGAAAAACCAAAAGAAATGTGTTTAAGCATTTTCACTGGTAAAGTGTAAGTCCTTGAAACTGAATAAAGGTACTCTATATTAATACAGTAATATATACAATACAGCATTATTACAGAACAAACGATCAGTGCTAGGTGCCTGCAGGTGCAACTGTAGGGCATCCTGTACTGTAAGATTTTGTCTCCACTGCCAAATATACTGTAGCTTCCTTGTAGCTTCCTTTTAGTATTTATTCATGGGACGGATCAGATTTTATAATGGCTCAATCAGGTGGAAATTATTTCACAAGCCTGTGTTCAGCCTGTTTAGTTAATTGATATATTGGAAAGCTTACAGTACTGGATAGTTGCACAGATCCCAAAGATGCTCCACTGGATTGTAATCCAGTGACTGTGAAAGCCATTTGATTACAGTGAACTGCCATGTTCAAGAATCCAGTTTGAGATGGTCTAAGCTTTGTGAAGTAACAAGTTATCCTGCTGGAAGAATCCACATGAAAATGGTAAACAAAGGGGTGGACATGCTCCACAACAATAATCATGTAGGCTGTAGCATTAAAATGATGCTCTGTTAATACTAAGGGGCTCAAAGTATGCCAAGAAAACATCTCCCACATCATTACACTTCCAGGAGCCTAAACCACACAAGGCTGAATGGATCCATGCTTTCATGTTGTTTGCACCAAATTCTGACCCTACTATCTAAATGTTGGAGCAAAACATTTTTTAGATACACTCGCCCAGGCTGACCCTCTATGAATACGCCTTAGTTTCTTTCACTTTATTATTCCACAGGAGTGGCTATTGTAGTATATCCGCTTATGTTAGTTTATATATCAGTTTGAAGCATTCTGGCTGCTCTTCTCTGACCTCATCAAGACATTATCACACAAAACTGCTGCTCGCTGGACATTTTCTCTTTTTTGGACCATGCACTATAAACCATAGAAATGGTTGTGTGAAAATATCCTGAACAAACATTCCTATGTATGTCTTCTCAAGTCTGGTTTTCAGTTTGCCAGTGCCAGACAATTTCCGAGAAATTTAAAGTACTTCTATATTGACTATTACCTTAATCCAACATATTTAAGGAACAACTTCCTTGGTATAAGATGGTTCCAAGAAGCTGGAAGAGGGTGGCCAGGGAGTTTTCCATCCACTCTAATATATTAGATGAAATAAAGTGGGCAATTTTAAAATGGGAAAGATAATACAATTTTTAGCTTACTTGTTTTTTCCCCCATCCAATTAAAATTCACTGTCATTACCCGAATACATCTGAGAAGTTTTGCATTATTAGCCAGCGATCTGTATCAGTAGCCAATGTGAACATAACTTTTGAATCATAGCAAATCAAAGGTGATTTTGAGTACCATACCATTGCATTTGTTCTCATTGTGAAGCACCTTGAAGTACCAAAACCTATACTCAATGGTACCCTCCCCTCCCACACACAAACACACACACACAAACACACACACACACACACACACACACACACAATAAATAAATAAATACATACATATTTTCCATATGATATAAAGAAACATAGTTGACCCCAAGCAAGCTCTTGATTCTGGTGTTTCCACATTTGCCGTGCTCAAAGATACATATCAGTTGCTGTAACTGCTTTGTTTGATTACTGATGCATATTGACAATAATGACTTCCCACCAAGCAGATGCCCAGAGTCTGCTACTGAAGAGGACATTAGCATTGTAGCTTTACTAGTTCCCATTAGCAGTAAACAAATGCACCTGTTTCTGTTTACCATCTCTGCTATATTGCCTCTGACAACACACCGACGCCAAGTCATAAACACAGAGGAGGAGCAATTCATCTTTATTGCACGCAATCATTCTAAACATCCACATGGGCTATCTGGCCCTCTAAGACAGGTAGTGTGGTAGCCAAATAATACCCCCCTTTCCCACGCACACCTTTCCTGTTGTGACTCGGGTTCATCATTTTGCCTGAGTGATCCCACTGGCCCACAGTGAGGAAGTATGTCAAACTAAACCACATGGGTTTATAGTGAACTCTTTTTTTTTTTTTTTTTGTCTGTTCAAGTTACCTGTGTGTCTACCATGTTAACAGCAGGTCCTATGCTACATCATTTACAGTAGTTTTGTGATATATTGGCTTTTATTAGTGAGCATGATTAAAGTCAGCCAAGAGGGGGAGCAGGCAGGTGCTGGGCTGATGAGCAGAGTGACAGTGTTAATAGACTGAGGCTCCAGGGAGGTGGCCCTCGTTTGCAGCACCAATCCGTCTTGATTTCTGCACATTGCCTTCTTCAATTACACTAAGTGTTTAGCTCTAGTCACCAGCAACCTGGGCATGCACAGACCGTCGCTGGGGATAGTGGCGCGCACCGTACATTATGCACAGTACATTATGCATGAAAATAGGAAATACAAGCCAGTTTTGCCACCATTTTGAAATAAATTCTGGGACACACTGAAACTCTCCCCCCCTCCTCTGAATTTGTTAGTAGCTGTGATTACAGCTGTGATTGGATATGAAGTGCTAGCCTGCAATCTATAGGTGCTGCTTTGCTATCTCTAAGATGTGTCCAGGCTCTTTGCTCAGCGAGAGGAGATAGATGATGCAGAGATAAGACATTGAGGGATACTTTCTCTTCAGTGGAGCACAGAGGGAATTAAAGGTGTCCTCTCCCATCTGAAAAAAGGCTTATTATCTTCATCACCTCGCCCCTGCACCTGACACCAAGCAGTACCTTTACTCAAGATAAGACCTAATCTGGACTCTTGCTTACGTCTTTATTTACCTGTGTCAAGGTTATGAGCTGCAGAACAGGCTGTCCCTATTCAATCAAAACTGACGACACTGAGCTGGATGAAAGGAGGAAATAAATTGGATGCATTTTTGTGTATTGTGCGAGTGTATAATAAGGTTACTATTCAAAATAGAAAAAGTAAACCACCAACATGCTGTTTGGTTTCAAAGAACCTTGCGAATTCGGGTTATTGACTTTTGCAAAGTGAAAGTGGGAGTAATTCAGCTGCACATTAATAAGGACATGCAGTGAGAGCCAAATCCTCCCAGTGAAAGTAATGCAAATGAAACGTATATTTTCTGGAAGACAGGATGAGAAAGACATCAGCAAAGACGCTTTTTATGAGTCTTTGTTCAAACACCATATTATCATCCGTGTATATCCTGTGTTTGCCTTGACACAATAAACAACCATCAAGGGAACAACTGTCAGCAGAAATATATATTCTACCAGGTAACGATACACATTTACCAAATGGCCTAAGGAAAACATTGTCTCATTGTCTTCTGAGAATGAATGTGGATTTCTCCTCAGGAGAGAATGGTTTGTTATGGAGAATGCTGATGACAGGCAGTGAATCTAAATTCCTATAGATTGTTTCTGTAACCTTTCTCAACTGAGGAATAACAGAGATGTGATCCCAGCACCACTGCTCTTTAGATTGCTCCCTTGCTGTCACTTGACACAAATAAGACAGTGACGCGAGGGATGTGGCACCGCTTACCTCTGCATTGAGCAGGGGGAGGACGTGCCATCTTTTGACCTCCTGATGCATTTCAGAAAAGGTCAACCTGACAATCGTCATCTGATCAATCCGCTGCTGTGACTCTGTCAATCTTCCTTGGGACTCCTTTGGAGTTGGGGTGGTGGGTGGGGAGAATAATTTCCCCTCCATCCCGATTCTCCACCACCCACCCTCGGCTCGCCTTGGAGACATTGTCTGTGGGGGTGGGGTGGGAGGTGACCTTTGTGACCACGTTATCATGTGGAAAGGTCACACCAAGGCCCCTTGAAAACCAGAGGGGTGGGGAGGATCGATCTGGGGGCTTTCTTTTATTTATCTCAGTAGACATGCTGCTCCTGGTGTTCTTCCAGGCCAATGGTGTGGGGGAGCGATAACGATCTATTAGTGTTGCAGATATCCTCCTCCTTACCTCCTCTCTCTCTCCTCCCCAACCACCCCTGTCCCTCGCTTTTCTTGTCAGACACCCTAACTCTATAGAAGCCCCTGGCCCTGAGCCAGAGGCATTTGTTAGAAGGAAACTTGGAGGTCATCAGAATGAGGTGGTTGACATCCTGGGGTCGGCGCGATCCTGCCATGTCATTGCTTAATACAGTGCATGAAAGGGAGAGAAATCGGGCTGCACTCACAGAGGCTGCAGCGCTATTAGAACTGAAGTCGGGGAAGAGGGGGTGGGGGCATTGAGAGAACATCACATTCACTTTTCCGTCCCGTCCCCTTTGACTTTTGTGGTGCAGTGTATTAATGGCCCGCTCTTATCACCATTTATCATTTGAACAGTACAATATATAGGAAGTGGTTGCATCAGTGGGGGAAAACAGAGGAAAGATAGAGACGTTGCACAGCGAGATGAGCGTGTTGCTGAAAGCCTGGATGATTTAATTAGAGAGTTTTCCTTCCCGCTGTTTTCAGGTCTGCGTTTTGTTTGGAGATGCAAAATGAAACAAATGACTCATTGACATTGCTGCTGACTCACACATAGCTCAAGATGTCTTAAGCTCCTAACACTGATAGCATTCATACGGTAATCCTGTTGTGCAGCGCATACAGACACACGCACAAACCCGAGCGCCCGAACGCGTTGCCAGTCTCCTTTTATTTACTAAAACACCACCGCACATAACACTTCTTAATGTAGTAAAATCGCTCCGCCCTAACATGCGTCGAATATTTCTCCATTACCCCACCATCATGGTCAATTAGGCCCCAACTTTCTCCACCTTTTATCTCCTTAACCAGGGTCCTCATCTGCTGCTTGTGTCACGGGGCCTACAGATAAATAATTCAGTGAAGGTGGGGGTGGGGTGGAGGGGATTTATAGCTCCCGTCTTACCCAGTCAGGCTGTAAATTCTGAGTGAGGGGAAACGGGAGAATATAGCGGGGGAGAAAAGAAAAGGGGAGAAGGGGGAGGAAGATGAGGGAGGAGAATATCTGTGGGGAAGTGGTCCCCCGGGGGCCATAGTCTCACACAGGCAACACCATAAAGTCACCATTAGAATGCTGTATTTATAACAGTGGGTTTGCCCAGGGCTGTGGATGCAATACCGAGTTTCTCTCTCTCTCTCTCACACTCACGCTCACACACACACACACACACACACACACACACACACACACACACACACACACACACTCTCTGTCTCACTCTCTGTCACACAGTTTCCAGTGAACACACTAATCTCACAACTCCACACAGACACACATCCACATACTAGACAGTGCCCATATCCACATGATAATATCATTTTCCTCCGTATTAGTAGAGTCTCGCCATAAAACACACACTGTGTCCTTCTCCTGGCACTGCCGTCCCTATATATGGTGTTCAGCAGGGCGCCAGCATCACAGAATATCAATGGCTTAATGAGGCGAGGGCTCTTTCTGATGTGCTGCAACATTGACTCTTTGGGGGGAACACAGAGACTGAAACGACTCTGTGAAGAGATAACAACGCCCCCCGATGGACTGCTGGACAGCTCAGAGCATGCTCAGTAGTGCCTGACATAATGGCTGCATGTAATGATACAAAACATCTCAGCGTACAAGGATGCTTTCCCCCCTTCTCATGCGCTACTCCATAGGATTCGAAAGGCTACCGAGCGTTTTCGCTTCAAGGTTATTCCCGTTGCCAATCTAATAAATCTTACATGTTTTATTAAAAGAAAAATGCCAGTGTTTATACTTCTTGGATCATTTATTGCATCATTTTTTTCTCCTCACATTATCCTTGGGCAATTTGCTGCTCTGCTACTGTAATTTGAATCAGATCCATTAAATAGACGTTGTTAAGGACATGACCTATGGCCACATCCACTCATGATTTCTTGCAAAATTATGGCTAATTTAGAAGTTCTCAGTTGATACACATGGATGGAGTAGTTTTACATCAATTGTGTCTGGATATATTACAAATTATAATGTCTTCAGCATGCCTATGCTGTGTTTTTAAGAAACTCTGGCTCCCGTTCTCAAAGTTGAAAGAAGCCATTTCTAAAACAAAATGGAAACTGACAGTTTGACTGATCGATTATGTCCTCAAACTGACATGGATGTCTGGCTATAGCGTATTTAACTTTAATAGTCTTCCATCACAAAGTGAGGTTAATGTGACTTTGAATTAGAGATCTGCGAATAGCCAGCCAATAAACAGCATATGGTAGAGTCAGATGTAGCAGAGAAAAGCCAAAGGTGAGCAAAAATATTTAGTAGAACCAGTAAACACACCACAGTAAGCACACCAAATCCCCTGTGCCTTTTCATACACTCTGTTGAAAAGCAATAAGAGGAGGTACAGTACCTTTTGTTTATCTGTCCCCCTCATGCGTTTATTGTCAAACCTTGTTTAGGAATATAATTTCCCTTTAACAGGCCTTTTGCTTTCCTGGCACTCTTCAGGCGCTTTCATGTCAGCGGTCTACAGTGAGGCTGCTGCCTTGGAATAAACTCCTTTTATTTAAAGCTAGCCAGAGGGGTCAGAGAGCCTGATCTGTCATTGGCAGTGTAATAAACAGAGAAAGAGAGTTCCACATAAACACCTCCAACCAATATGAACAGCCCAGTACAGGAAATGAAAATGTGGCCATAGGAAGTTAACCCTTTATGCTTCAAGGAGGTGGTGGAAAAAAGAGACACCAAGCTGCCATCCTGTGTTTAGCTGAATTCCTCTGTATCCTTTGTCTGGGTTACTGTAGGGGTGCCTGAACATGCATTAATTGGTTGTCATGGAGAGATACGGCCAAATGCAAACAGGATGGCAGTGTCGAATCCCATTTAATGAGAGAATAAAACAGTCACCCACTGAAGGCAGATAGGGAGAACCGTATTGACCTGCAAGTGGTGCTCGTGAATAACCCGTCGTCTCCTTCAATCGATCACAACATAATGAGAGACAACATGGAAGGAAGGCTGGCATGATTTGTGAGTGACACGAAAGGTCAAAGCACGTGTGCAGTGCTGTGTGCATGCTTTGCCATATCTCTCTAATTGTACTTTTGATCCCACAAACAGACATTCCAGTCGCCAATTTCCGTCTTCATGACAGCGTCCTCTCTGCAGCACGGCTCCGGCCTTCGTCGTTCATCCGTGCATGGTCATTAAACTCAGCGCTGCATGATTCTTAATGAGGCAGCGCCAACACCCGAGCTGACCCTTCTAGGGCACCACTGTGACTCGGTCCTTTTTCTCCTTCATCTTCCTCTTTTCCAACTTGTCTTATTCCCCACAGTCTGCCTGTCAAAGGGGCCAAGGCTTTGGCTGCTTGTTGCGCATGCTAACATCCCAGTCTGAAAGATGGGACAGAGAGCAAGAGAGCAAGCGAGACAGACTGAGGTGGAGACCATTTTAGCTATGGCCGCCAACCACCAACAGACTTGCAAGTTGAGTGAATAAATGCCCTGTCTACTCGGGACAGAGTGCACTCACTCTCGCAAACCAGCAGGCATGCATAAAACCCTAGAGGTTGGGGGCCAGGAAGTGGAGAGATCCTCTGCAGTGTGATTGATAACGCCCCCCCTGCTTCAAACAGCAGACAATCCAAGCAAGCCCGATGTGACTTTTAACAACCTCAATGAATAGTGCATGGAGACGGGTCAAGGGCAAGATGGGTGGAGGGAGGGCTAAGAAGTTTTTCTTATCAATCAGGGAGTCATCGGGGGAATAGGAGAAGACAAGCACCAAGCTGGGCTTGTTGGGGGCTGGGGTGGTGATGATGGCATGATAAAGCTGAATGAAAAAACAAAACAAAACCCACCCCAAAACAAAACAGATGCACAGAAGTGGAAAAAACATTATGGCTGGTGATATGTAATCTAACGTATTAATTCTTTTAGGTTTAAGCAAGCAGCCTGTCTGACTCGAGTCAACTGATTAACTCAGTTTCTTTTCCCTGTTTTTTGCATATAGGTAACAATAAACTGCTGCTGTTGCTCAGTGTAGGGTTGTATGGACAGATTTTGCTATTATTTCTTTTTCACAGACAGACAAAAGGCATCACAGCCCGATAACACACAGTAAATAAAAGGAAAGACATAAACCGCCAAATTCAACAAGTTTGAAGAAGATGCCTTCTGTTAACAAAACCACAGAGAAGAATAACAGGTGGGAAGGGCTTTTATAATGGCGAATCAATATAGAGAATCTACAGCACAGTTCAGCCTAAATGCCACCCCACCTTTTGGCCTCTTATCAGGACCCAATCACAGGCAATCAGGCTCTTTTAAAGGCTGATTTAACCCTGATGAGCCCTAAGCTAGATGAACCTCACACACAGACAGCACCAGTCACTCTGACACACACACCCACACGCACACAAAACACTTTTTGCAATATTGCGGCAGAGATTAAAGCCACATGAAAGGGGTAGAGACAAAGGTGACGTCTCCTCTTTTGAAATGGCAAGAGCGTGGCTTGACATGAAGCGAGCTGGTGAGTGCTTGGGTGAACAAAAGGCTGGCGCCATGTGAGAAAAGGGCAGAGGCGGGAGCAGGGCGGCAGCGGTGGGGGGCAGGCCTTTAATTAAAAGGATTATATTGAGGTGCAGAGTGCCGCCGAGGAGCTGTCCACTGGGCCCAGATTGACTACAGTAATGAAACCTATCCCTGTCGGAGGAGAAGGAGAGAAAGGAGAGAGTGGAAATGGAACTGCAGCACTAAAAGGGGGTCAAGAAATTACAGAAGAATGGGTTTAGAAAAAGTAAACATTAAGAATAAATGTGCGTAATGAGGGATCATCAAGCGGAATTGGAACACGGGAGCTTAAAGTAATAAATATACAAGGTCATAAAGAATAATAACAATGAATGAACTATGGCATTAAATTAGAAGTTCTCGTAGATTAAAGTCATTACAGATATGCTTCTGGCCAACTGAGAGTTTCCCTCTTTAATGTAAATGAATGCTAAGTTTGGCATATCCATCCAGGGCCTCTGCTACTCATTAATTTTTATCTCTTCAGATATAATGAAGTCATAATAGCGGGGAGTCTGATGAGTTGTCAATTAGAAACTTGAATGATCCCTGTACTGAAATTAAAAAAGAGAAAAGGTGATTGATTCTCCTGCTCTATTTAACTCACTGGTAACTAGGACTTGTCAGCTCTCACCCATTCTTACCTGGGTTTGCCTTTTCATTCACACTCTGAACCTATTTGATATTATTTTATATTATTATACACATGGAAAACATGTGAGCATGACATTAAAACACTGGCGTAGGGTTTGTCGTGTTGTCAGGTTTTAGTGTTTAGCATCAGATTGTAACATGCAATAAAATCAACATAACAGAGTGACTCAAGGATTGTATTGTCACACATGGCCACTTGCAAACTTTTCAGCACCAAGATAAGTTCCCTGTGTCTGCCTCTGACTATATTTCGTTATCATTCCAATCCGTTGTGTTGTGTGGAACTGCATGACTTCCCACTGCTGCTGACCAAGATTAACATTATCTCTGACCACCCTGCCAGAAAACCAGACACTGTAGTAAATGAATTAGATAGAGGCAAGACAGAAAAAGTAAAACTTTTGGCACCTTACTGTCTGTTACATTCCCAGGCTTGCCATTTTAATTATCTTTGTATCTTATGCACACATCTTAGGCACGCATATGAGCCATCACACAGACAAAGCTAGTAAATAAAGTGTGTGTCTGCAACTGTCCTTGTAGAGGAGAGTCGTTGCTTACTATAAAAATGCTTTCTTGTTTTTTTTTTTAACCCTTTGTGCTAAAATCCATTCCCACATTAAGAAAAATTTTAGTTTTTTTTTTTTGTAGTAGTGTTGTAGTTTTACTTTTATGTGGCATACTGGATTTGTTTACCTCAATCCCCAGTGATTTGCTCGTAGCTTGGGTTTATGCCAATATTATTAACTAAAATTCTTTTAGATTTATATATGATAAGAGAGTGAGCAGTCTGCAGTGGTCAGCATCTATCAAAATTAGTCCACGGAAGGAACACAGGTGAACCAGCAACAGGGTCATGGGCAGCCAAGGTTCATTGAACCTTTGCTCCCCAAAGGTTGGCTTGTGTGGTCCGATCCAAGAGATTAGCTACTGGAGCTAAAAATGCTGAAAATGTCAATGCTGGTTCTGATCGAAAGGTGTCAGAAAACACAATGCATCACAGTTTGTTGTGTAATGTGTGTGATGCTTTGAACAATGTTCTGCTGGGAATCCTTGGGTCCTGCCATCCACGTGGATGTTACTTTGACACGTATACCCTACCTAAGCAGTCACACCCTTTCGTGGAAATGGTACTCCTTGATGGCTGTGGCCTCTTTCGGCAGGATAATTCGCCCTGTCACAAAGAAAAAATGGTTCAGGAAAGGTTTGAAGGATTGACTTCACCTCCAAATTCCCAATCTATGGAAGCCCCAGCTTACAACTTACAGGATTTAAGTTGCTATCAGGGGTCTATGGAGTCCACACCGTGACAGATCAGCAAAAGGGAAACCAACACAAGACAGTATTGGGCAGGAGGCCATAATGTTATACCTGATTGGTGTATAAAAATACATAGATTATAATTTTTTTGAAATTCCAGGCTAAGGTTTACATATTGAATATAATTATTTATGAAAGCATTATATCTGTGTGTTTTAAAACTTTCACATTTTTACAGCAGTGCTAACAGTGTATAGATGGATTTTCTAAGTGGGCATCTTTTTTCTTATCTTCAAAAAACTCAAAAGCACTTGCACAGAGATGATCTTTGTCTATATAGCATGTCATCTGTGCAACAGATACCTTCAACACACTGTTCATGCGTTTTAAGTGTAGTCTTACCTCTTGCATTTTTAAAAAGGCAAGTCTGTCACAGCCCAAATCACTCTGTTATGTGAGACATGAAACAATACACGGTTTGCAGTGCTATTAGAGAGATAACAGCTACATGGACTAGTCTAAAGTTTAGATTTTTTAAATATGTAGATTAATTCTAAGTGGCATAAAAAGCACTTCATCTAAATTGATATATTTTAAATCTATTTATGTACTGTAATAACTGATAGATAGCCACATGCTTATAAAACAGACCATAATGTCCAATATTCTAGATAATGATTGGAATATGCCCTTGTGCAACCACAGATTGAAGTTAGTGAGTTCTAACTTCTAAAAGTAGCATTATATAACCTGAAAACTGCTCAAAAGTTGCTTATGTATTGGCTTAGCATTGCAGAAAGGCACTCCTCAAGTGAGTGTGTCTGAAGAGGTATGAAATGAATTTCATACCTTTTCCTTCCCTCATTTGCCCAACGTTTTTTAGCTGGTCTCCTCTGCTCAAGCTATGTGTCTCACCATTACAGAGCTAATCCATCCATGACAATGTTCAATTTCCTCTGGGGAATATGGAGTGCAGTGGTGAAAATTTGCAACCCCGTGGCCCATCTAAGTAGCATTAACGCAGTGCCCACATCCCTCAGAGCCCGAGCTTTGTCTGTCTCATTTGAATTGAGTGCTTCAATTTAGAAATCAGGCAATGCTGTGATACAATCTTATATTACAGACATTTTTTTTTTAAAATGATACAGGCCAGAAAAGAAACCACAGTTGACAAGACAGTGCGAATTTGTGTAAATTGTACATTTTGAGTTCAGAGGTAATGGAGTGATTAACTTTCATATTCTAACAGCGTCAGCCAAATGTAGCTCCACTTTGCTTTTCTTACACTTTTTATTCTTTGAAATGTAATACAAGTAGGGACACTCTTGGTTTCTTATACGTGGAGTTTGATGCATAACGGTTTCAAATCATTTTTGGGTTTTTCTCTCTTTATTTTTCCAGGACTTTTTGGCTGAAGAGACTGCCTAGTTACAATTAAGTCACAGAAAGAAAAAAATCACTAGATAAAAATTAACGCCTAACTCTGTCAAACACATAATCTCACTTCATACAATCAGCATTATAGCCAACTATCTATATTGTAGGAAAAAATCTAACATTTTCTAATAAAAATATCATAAAGTTTCTGTCAGTTTAAATCAAATTTAAATTTCAAGAGGTACTTTCTTTTAAGATAGCGTGAAATTTCAGACTGTAGCAAAACAATATTGTTATTGAATTTTTTCACATCGCTAAACACTTTTTCCTCATTTCATAAGTTAGAACCTCATCACTTTACATTTTTGTGATTAATGTGATAAATCATATTTATCACTTTTGTTGCTGATTTAGCCCTTCCTACAGTTAACGAGAGGATTTTTACTTCTTGGCGCCAACGAAAAAGCTGTGTGTCGAGGTGTATCCAGTTAGGTTCACAAGTACGGAGTGAACCACACTTTCCACAAAATTCTGGCTTTATGATAATACAGTTGCTGCTTAAGGTGTCTAGTGTCTATAATTAATCGAAGCTCTCTGGGTCCAACTGAAATGTTGTGATGGCGTTTGAAATTTGTGGTTGTCACTTTGAGGTTTATGCTTCATCTCTGCAGGAGTGACACTGAGCAGTCTGACACCAGCTGGGCGTGATTAGATTTCTCTTAACATCACTGCACATCACCTACGCCATGACTGATGTAAACAAACCTGACAGAACTGTTACTCATTTTATTGTCACCCAATTGGCAAGTAAGCATTTGGCATCGGAGGGCAGTGGGATGTCTGGATTACCACGGCAGGTTTATTGGGTTAAATTTTGGTGCTTCGTGTTCGTGCCGTATATATCTATGGATTGCACATCCCGTGTATTCACTTTATGTTAGATGATCTACCTCAAAAAAATCAACTGGGAAGTTCATGAGCAAAGTGTTTGAGGCTCCTGCCTAGAGCCTCAATCCTGCAGTGTTTTAGTGTTTTTATTGCTCTAATATAACTCACACATTTCAAGCCATGTAGCGCTGCCTTTCAGTTGCTTCCAAAATGTGCATCTGTCTGGCCCTCGGTGTGTCTGCTCAATACGCTATCGACAGACCAATCATTCCACAATCATGCTCAGCACACCATCTTTATTACTGATTATTGACCAGATCATCACCGCCTGCATGGCACCTCACACTGACATCAGGTGCCAGGGGGGAGAGAGAGAGAGAGAGAGCGAGAGAGAGAACTTGAAGGGAGGGAGACGCTGGGAATCTGTCAGCAGTCTGATTAGCTGATCTACTGCTGGGTTTTGGATTGCTAAGCCAGTGACCTACAGGTGGCAATTAAATGTCAAGACATTTGGATTCCAATTCTGGTCTGTTGCTTAGTCACATAACTCATGCAGTAAATTCAGATGTGTCAAAAAAGGTGTAGTTTCTATAAAATGTCAGTTGTTGCTTACTTCAGGTCCTCAACCTGGACTTCACTCATTTGACTAAAAGACTTGCTTAAGCAGGTAAAAACATAGCAAATGTTTTGCTACAGTGGATCCAATCACGGTGTCTTTTTCACTGTTAGATGAATGACTTAAAATGCAAAACCTGAGATTGCTATTGTTGCTATTGCTATTGTTAAAAATACTATATTTAGGTATCAAATCAAATAAGTTAATAAAAATAAGCTGCTAAACAGCTTTCCCTGTCCTGTCTTAAGCTCCCTGTCTGCAGGCTAGGCAGGCTGCTGTTATGGTAGGCCTCAGAGTCATTCAGCTGCTTTACCAGCGATTCTGTTGTCACGCTGACAGGCTCCGGCATCTGCATACAATGACTGTAGTCCTTTTCCTGCTCTAAAGCCTCCCTTAACTTGTTGTAGCGGCGCATGAAACTGCTCTGCTTCAGGCTCTGAATGGAGTGGCCCTCTAGCTCACCACCATCTCTATAGAGCAGAACATGGACAACTGTTGCCAGTTGGAGTCCAAGACAATGCAGTGTTACTCCTTCCACAGAATGTGAGACACTCACTGGAAAACCTGGCCAACCTGCAGGTTTTCCAGTGAATCTCTCTTTAACAAAAGGGCCAGCATTAGCTTGCATTAGCTTGCTAACAGTAAATAAACTCCAAATAAAATACTTGTGTGTATTAAGTCACCCAAATCTTAAAGCCTGTTTAAACAATAGTCAAATGTTTGCTTCTTATTTTTTGTGCGTATTAGAACAAATGATCGCATGTGTCTGTTCCTGTAGTGCAGTTAGAATGAATAGTTCTCGTGCTGAATAGTCTGTATATGACATATACAGTTATGTGCAGTTATTTTCAATAGCATATTTTCATTTGAATTATTTAATTTGCAACATGAGTCACATTGACACACAACATAGTTTCTGGAAAAACCACGTCAGTGTAGGCTTCTTAAAAATAATTTTTTAGTTAAATTGTCCTCGTCTCATAGTTTGTGATCTGATTATACTGAATGTGCAAAATATAAAGTTAATGCAAAACTCTTTATATTTTCCTTCCAAGAAGCCAGACTTTTTTTTTTTCATTTTATTCCATTTTCTTTTTAAAGTGGTTTTGAGTGATAATTCTTCAAAGTTCCTGAAGGCCTTTTAAAACTTTTCTTTGGACATTTCTTTGTCATTGTTTTAACTTTGACTAATTATATCTTTGTTACTATTAGCCTGTCATAAAACCACACAATTTGTTCTTTAGTTAAATCTACAAAAAAAATATCCAAAATAAGAAAGCTATTAGCTAAAATGTGGCGAATCTCTGCATGGTGTGTCCTTATAAAAAGCTATCTACAGAGATGAGCAGCATCTGACAGTCATGTCCTTAAGAAATAGGAAAAAATACAGCAAAGACCTGATACAGGGCCCAAGAGATGCATCTCACCCTTCAGGTGATCCATCTATTCACTAAAAATAAGGAGAAAAAGCTGAGTGAAGGATTTGAAATGACAGAAAAACTGGAATAAAAATCACTGGTAACAGGTCTGTTGGAGTGATGAATTGAAATTTGAAATCTGTTATTTTTTTACTGTTTAGAAATCTGTCAGCTCAATTGCTGATACAGAATCGTAGTTTACTGACCCCTGCAAGGCGGTTATGACTTGCTTTGATAAATTTGATAACTTTTCTGAAACTGAAGCTCTGAATTTAAGATAAGAGAAATAAGAGATAAGAGAAACGTTTATTAGTCCCACACGTGGGAAATTTTTGGTCATGGCAGAAAGTACAAGTTTAGGAGCAGTAAAAATTAAGAAAAACACAACAGAATAGATAAGAAAAAACAGAATAACATACTATACACCAAGAATAAAATACAGTATACAACAGAAAAAAGTACAATAAAAAAATAGAATAAAAAACTGTACAAAATAGAATAAAAAACTGTATAAAATAGAATAAAATATTTTGTTATAGTAGGAGAAATTCCATTTGGTGCTATTGTACATCAGGGAGACAGGGCGAGAGTTACGTTTGGAAATCACATTAGTTTTTGGTCAATTTGAAATAATTTCTACAGACTGAATATTCTCACCGATAAATGGGCTGTGATTAGCTTCAGTTCTAGCCACGTAACATAGACTTGGCAGATATTAGGATCAAGCATACAAAGAACCCAGCTGAATACATGCAACAACTTGACACACACAGTTTTCACTGGTTTAACCTTACTGTACTTCTCCCTCCCTGCTGTGTCACTGATTTACTGTCACATGTGAAAAATGTGGCCTGTATGACGATTTTTAACCAAAATGTGCTTTTCTTTAATGCGATACTCATTAGAATAAATAGTACCTCTGATGGCTCTGCGCATATTTTGTGCCAAGTTACGTGTTCAGCATAAGCTACCACGGTGATGTAGCCAGATAAAAAGAGTGCTGCCTTCTGTCTTTAAGCTTGACATACCTTGCTAACCCATTAAGCTCGCTGCATAGTACGGCCCTCTCAAGTGTATCATTCATAAAATTACTACAGTAACACCAGCAGTAATGCACTTAACAGGCTACTGCCTTGCCCTCCAAAATAAAAGCACTTCCTGTCAACCCCATCATTACATAAACAGATGTTTTAATGCAACATTTACTGATAGCAAGTAATTATTGTAAATGCCGTAGTTATTAAATGTGAATAAACAATGCTGTACTTGTGATGACAGTTTTGTTTATTTAAAGGTAGCACTTGTTCTACCGTTATAGGCACTGTTTGTTTGTTTTTATCCAGTACATTACTTTTTCTCTATCCTGTACCAGAGCAGCACCCTCTGTGTCTTTCATGTTCTTATTACAAAGTGTGACAAAAAACAAAAAACCAGAACATGCGATATCTTGAAATTGAAATGCCTGAATATTGCAGTTTAGTGCTACTGGTCATCTCAAAATTAATAAAAAATAAAATGTATCCCCTTTTCATTTGATATTAGCCCCACAGTCGTCAATAAAGAGCAGATTTCCCCTTTTTTGGGTTTCACATTGTAAAGATGTGGCTACAATTTAGTCATCATGTTACCATGCCTTATTAACTCGTAGCCACAACTTAATTATCTCATTCCCACGCATTACAAACCCCAAGAAACGAGTTATTGATCTTGTGGCCATGCAGTAATATCTGGTGGCCACTCAATGATATTTTTTCCACTAATGACCCCAGTTTTCTGTAGTCAGTAAAAAAGAAATCAATATGCTCAAACACTTTATAGTAACGGGACATTATTTGATGCATCGATCAAACTGTGTTTTTAAAATGACAATCCCTAAAAGAAGAAGGAAAAAAACAACAACTTCACAACAAGAAAGCAAAACTTAATTGCACTGTCCACCAAGTGCACTTGAAAATCAAGTGATTGTTAAATTGCTCAGTCCTTGGAAATGTGTAACTGCAAACAGCTCTGCTCTGAAAAAATGTTTCTTTCTCATCAGATTTCTTGGATTTCTTTTCAGTGTTTTCTTTACTCCCATGAATATACACTTATTTTGTTTGGGGTTAGAATGTCACATAGGTCCTGGAGACAGAAGCCTTGAAATCACAATCAGAATTAGGATTACATGAGTATGTTTTGGTTTTATCCAGTTAAACAGCTCTTTATTAGCAGCAGTATAAGAGGCATTTTGCCATGCAAATCACAGTCCACTAAGAAAAAAATTGTGTATTCCAGGAGTGTAATACGCAGAAAACTATTCAAACTATTTCAGTGTTTACTGCAGAGCAGCGTGCATTGCCATTAATTCAAATAAACAGATGTGAACACATGCACAAGCTGATACACACAGGCATATTTCAGTTATTGATATTGTGTGTGTTGCCATTCTCATCACATATCATGTGTGTGCTGTTGGTGGTATAAGCTGCATGTCAATGAGAATGTGTGAGACATCCTGACATCCACAGCATCTCCAAGGTCAGTCTGAATCAGCACTAGATTTCAGTTAGTGTGCATCCATCAAGCACCTCTTTTCTTTTTTTTTGAAGCAAGATCAATGACATTCCCTAAATATTTGTTTCTGTCAGTCAAACAAGACACCTCTGAATCAACGATCGCCCACTCACTTGCCTTTGATTTACAGAGTTGACGAAGACGTAGTAATGTTTTTCACTTTTTCTTTTGGCGAGAATTGCCTGCGGGATTTTGAAGATGATTTACAGCCATTGCAATTAATCTAATTCTAAGAGAGATCTAATTTATATCAACACTTTCCATTAACCTACTGTATAAAACATACCAGACATGAACACATCACTTAAATAACATTTACATTTGATCCGTTTAGTCTATGATCATAGCTCCTTGGTATCCAACCAGGAGCCCTTTTCAGTCAGGTATACAGCCCTACCTGTGCAATACTGTTTGCTGGGATGAAATACACTTTACAGACCAACATACATATCCACTTCTGAACTCAAAGGAACTGATCATAAATCTCTAAGGTTGTATTCTGCCAGAAGTTGATGATGTTTTTTCTGCAATGACATCCAATCACAATTGTAATCTGCTGTAACCAAGGTGATTTAAAGCTAGACACTGCCTTTGAACTCTGTGTAGGGACAAACTGTTACATTTTACACCTACCATTTCAAATCAACATGTGGTAAGTGACTGATCCAAAACTCTAGATTATGGGGTTGATTACCACTTTTAACTTTAGCCAGTGGGCACATTAATAACCTGAAAAGTAACCAGCTGTCAGCACATGTGATGTTGATTTCTAATATCAGTAACTCTGAATGTAAATACTTTACATCCTCACCATTAGAACAGAACACCATAAAACCGCATGATCCCATCATTCAGAAGATAAAGTGAGGTGATTTAATTACACCATTTAACAGTAAGCAATGTAAAGTGATGGATGTAATGCACTGAATGGAAACACAACTAAAGTAATCAAAGAAGAAGTAGGCTCCATAGACTACAGTATGCTCAGTATTCTTTTTTTTCTTCTGTGATACTGTGCAGCTCATTAATTCAGAACATTTCTTCTTGAACCAAACAGCACTGAGACAAACTGCAGTGATGATGGGGTGACTTGTGATGATGTGTCTAAAAAAAATTAAATAAATAAATAAAAAATCTCACACTGTGTCCACAGATAGTGACTAATGGGAAAACTTCTAGGACAGTATGACAGCACCCACTGTGATTTTACTGGAAGATAGGGACATTTTCTGGTACACAGCTGGACGGCATACACTCAAATAAAACTCCTTTTGGAAACTCTCTGTCAAGCAAAAAAAAAAAATCTCCCACCTCATTCACATTCCCGTTGCATTGACAGTGCACTTTATCACTGCTGTACTGATATTTACATTAGACTTTGCTTTTAACGTGGATTTTTATGTGGATGAGAAGCCTTGCGAGAATTCAAAGTCTGTTTAGATACCGGCAAACTGAATTATCTCTGAAAACAGGCAATCAAAATCTACAAGGATATTTATACAGTCTGTTAAAAAATGGTTCCTGCCAGTACTCACGACTATGTGGTAGCAGATTATTTGACTAGAAGAAAGAAAAAAGACCTGTGAAAACTGATTTCCACCCCTGAGTGTTGAAAGTGGGTAGAAAGAGTTTAATGCCACTAAATAATACATGTGCTGGCAAATCAGACTAATTAATGTGGAAATCAGGATTATATGAGTGATCTAAAGTGTATTAAGTGTCAGCAGAGTAATTTTTGATGTAAGACAGTTTGCAACTTTAAGGCCTAACTGTTGGGACCTGGTGGGGAATAAATGGAATTCATGTTTGCATACATTGCTGCTGTGAAGTTTTAATAGCAGAGTGCCGAGCTGATTACACTTTGGCTGCTACAAGAGAGCAGCCATTAGCATTGTTCTGCAGCTGTCGGAAACTCTTATCCAATAGCTAGTAGTCAGGAAGATACTTGTTCATCAGATCCTCGGAGAGCCATTGCCAACAACATTACTGTCTACACAGGTCATTGAATGTGCCACACAAGGCTTTAAGATCTTGGCCTTGAAAGATGGCTGCGATCAATAAGGTGTCACTTGGTCATTTAGGGAGGAGTGAGATCTGAATGTGAGAGCCTGAACTTCTGGATGGAGGAATAAAAACCTTCTCCTCCCTTGATATCCACGCCACTGCTGCTGGGTGTCGACATTTGTTGCTGCATACATTATCTGTGAAATATTCAGTGACAAATGCATTCTCAATCTGCGCTATTTGTATAAAGCTGCAGATGAAGTCAACAATGGCTTTGACCTTGTGTCATGCTGAATCCCCCCCCAGGCAGATTCCCCTCTTTTTTTGTTTATTATGCTCAACCCGAGGATTTACTGCTGGGGCAAAGAGTAATTGTGCATATAATGTCAAGGACTGTTGTCAGTATCCATAGATCATACCCACATATGGTATACATGGCTCTGTTAGTTATATATGCCTCCATGAAATATACATGACCACGGTGAGCATGCAAAGCCCGTGGCTGTAACAGGATTAGAAAGCTTAAGCTGCAATTCACCTTTGTCCTACAGAACCATGAGGAAAACATCTGTGACTGTCTTGATTTATTTGACTCACCTTTTGTTGAAAAGGGGTCACCATTTGTATAAATTGATTTAAATAGCGATTTTACTAAAAAAAAAAGTCATTTTATTTTTGAAAATTAGGTGAGCTGCCAGCCTTATAATGGACAATGCCTGATTACAAAGGTCCTTGCTTGGAAATTATTGTTAAAAACAAAAATTCAAGAGAACTTGAATTTTGCTATTCTTGGTTTCTGCAGGACTTTACAGCAAAATCCTTTAAATTTGAATTTGAAGGTTTTTTAGGTTTAAAACTGATGCTTTTGTGCCTCTGTGTCTGATGTGGACAGTCAACAGAAAGAGTTGATTTTGTTTCGGAGGAGAGAATGTGCTTGAGAGCGAACGGGTTCCCTATTATCAGGGGATGAGAGTGCTAATAAAACACAGGAGCTGCAGGGGTCCGGAGGTCAGATGCACATATAATGAATGAAGAAATTTAACTCATCCAATTATAGAGAGCCAAGGCAAAAATCCATACTGTTACTCTGGGCAGAGAGCCCAAATGCAAAACTAATAATATCAGGCAAAGCCCCAGCTTTGTGTAACGCGGGCTTGTGTGTAGTCTATGAGCTTGTACTCACACTATAGTGTCACAAAACGTTTTGTGAATTCAATTTCTGCAGCAGCTGCTTACAAGAACTTCTCATTTGGAGATGCTTTAATTTTCTGTTGGCGTGGTGCAAACTTAACTAAGAGGTCAAAAAGTAAGAGTGTACTAACAGCTGATGGTTTATGTTGTGGATTAGGGCCATAACTACTATACAGGCTAACGAACAGTTTCCATAAGTTGCACTGTTTATGTAAAACCTGGGAAAACCTGCTGTTCTGTTTGTAGTTCTCAGTTATTCAGACTTTCGGGTAATGCGTTTACTCTGCAGCTGTCCGATCAAAAATTAGATCCTAATTCAGTTTTTGCAGAAATATGTTAGCAATTATGATTCTCGCTCTGCCTTGATGTCAGCATGTATACCTTCAGAATACAAACACAAAGATGAGCGCAGACCTTTGACTTAATGCCCGGCCATGTAAACAAAGGCTCAAAAAGGGCAAGCTCGTTATTGAGGAAACAGTCTGATTAAATGAGCAGCGCACTGATTAAATGATTAAATGTATTTGTCCTGAGAATAAAAGGGAAAGACAGAGGAATTAAAATCACACTCTGATTAATTTTTCCACTTTTTACATTCTTTTTTAATTTTTTTTTTTTTTTTATTGGGGAGCCATACCCCCTTGGAGGCAAAGTCATTAGGCCTTATACATAACCATCGCTGCCACATTAAAATCACATTACACAACAACGATAATCATTGCATTCAATTACACGTGGTAATAAATACCCGACACCATCTCCAGTAAATCCATTAGCCTGGGAGACACACACAACACGTGCGCACACACTCACAAATAGGGCAGCAGCCATAAAGCCATCTCAGTGTTTGGACCCCCGGTTTTGCAGATAGTTCTATGCTGTGCTACCAGTCACATCAGCTGTTTGCATTGTCTGCAATGTTTACAGTCGCATTACACATTCAAAGCACATACACTGTTATAAAACTACTTTTTGTATAAGGAAAGATGCAGAGGAGAGGCTCAGAAATGGAATAAAAAAAATACCTGATTCAATAAAGGTCAACAGCTTGAATTTAAAAGACATATACAAAACGCTTCAGTCCACTTGAGACGACCACCATTTACCGGAGCTACATAACAGACTGCTTCTGTATTATACTTAAAAATTATATATTTTGTATATATTCAAAAGTCTCACCCTTCAATACTCTAAATAAGTGATATATAAATAGAAAGACTGCTCAGTAGCATTCAGATTAGCTGTACTCCTGTCACACTCAAATGATGAGAGAACAAATATGTTTTTAGCCTCAGTGATTAATCCATGTGTGGATGCGTGGTCTGAGGCTGCTGTACCTGTTCTAGTGTTATTAGCAAGAAACTAACTCTGCCTTAAAAATAGAGCCTAATCAGAAAGACCCATTATATAGCCTACATAGGGAAAATACTAGAGAATCACACACACGCACACGCACCCAAACACTCTACTTGGTGGATTTCATTTTCATATCTCCTGCCCCGAACCGCTCAATATTCTTCCTCCACCCCCTCACCTTAACAAAGCTCATCCTACACCTATCTGCCTCTCTCTCCCTCTCTCTCTTTGGCTTCAGCCCACCTCTCTCCCCTTTTTGCTTGATGGCAGCCTCACTTGTAATTAACTGTTATGTGGGGGATTGATTGAGGACAGCTTAGCATTGACCAGCTTCATTATGGAGTCCCTTCAAAGTGGGATTCTGGGCCTGCCAATACTCCTGAGTTTATTTCAGTGAAGGGATCAATAGCTAGCGCATTAAAAGCTTTATTTGGGCTTTGTCCGCCCCTTGAGTACCTTTGCCCTGGTTGCTCTGTGGATCCCACTGGTACCACCACGATGGCTTCTTCGAAGGGTGAGAAGGCGGCATGACCATCTTGCTTGTATTATGCTGCTGGCGTGGAATCTAACAAGCTTGCAGTTTGCTTGGCTTCATGTGCAATCTATAGTGTATTTTCTTTTGTGGATATTCTGTGGATTCTTTGATACGGGCTGATAAACATTTCTTCTGCATTCTGTGTGACTGCATAATTTCGAAACAATTTTTAGCACTTATCCAGATGTTGTGATATGTGACAGTTAGTCACTACAGTGCAGAAACCCTGCGATGTTTCCAGTCTGCCAGCGGAGTACAACGGGAGCAGCCCGGCACTCTTTTTCAAAGCTTACTCTACAAACAGCATGCTACAACGCTCCTCCATGAAAGCATATACACATTGAGGTGTCTGCGGACTTTCTCTCTGAGCTGCACACACACACACATACAGACAAACACACACACACACGGGGTGGCCCTCTGATGAGATATCATTTTGTCATTTAGCATGCTGTGTTACAAGATGTATCTCCCCTGCCAAAGCGTCAGCAGCTATCCCAGCTCTGTCCTTGTCTGGTGTTTCCCTCAAGGCTACACACACCGCTGAGGAGCCACACACCCAGGGAGATGGAAGGAGCACGGCTGCCACGTTATAAATGACTCCAAGAATCTTTCTCTTTCTTTCTCCTTTGTACTTACTTGTACACTTGCTTTTTTTTCTACACATCTCTCTCTCTCATACACACACACACACACACACACACACACACACACACACACACACACAAACCATTCAGGCTCACATACAAAGACACACACCAGTTGCCAGCAGAGACTATTACACAGATATTCTCTGTGTGCCACGTGCACAAAAATGATGACCTTGCCCTGAAGCTTTTGTTCTTTACCTCTTTTGCCTCTCTGAAATGGATCTAACAAGTGAAATGCAGGTTGTCCTTTTCCTTTACCTTACTCTGTGGAAATAATCCTCACACAGCAGTATAGCTTCTGCCTCCATGACAGAATTTTCTCTCATTACTAGCTCTTTTTCCCACCGCCAGTTAAGTAATATTCTTTAGAAAGTGAGATATTGTGCCGTCGAAGTCCTACAGTACCTCACCGACTCCACGGTTGGTCCCTCTTTGCTTCTACAGAACTAATGGCCTGCGGACTCAGCACCGGGGTGGCAGAGAGATGAATAAAAAAACTCAGAAACGTATTCCACCAATACCCTGGACAGTGGTGGTGACACTTAAATAATAAACAGTGCTTAGTGCTTTAAAGATATTTTTTCCTGGCTGCGTGGGGTTGAGGTCAACTCATTAGCAGTGGGGAAAACAAAGAAAGCACATACACACTGGCACACACACACACACCTACTCACACATACACACAGAAACATGAATATCATTAGGCAGTGAGATATTATTGCTGTGTCGATAATCTCTGATTACATGTTTAATAAAAAAAAGTGTCACATTACAGCAGAGGCTGTCCTATCATGATTAGTAATAATCTAATTTATGTGTTTTTCTTATACAAGACTCTAATAGAGAATGTTACTAATTTGAATTTTCTGATGTTTGTGAAACAAATATGAAAATATTTAACTACAGTACTTTTCTGCACTGCATACTACTGTTGCTGTCAATTGCTTTGAAATGATTACAAAGGCCACAGAATTACCTGATGCACACATGGGGTTCTAGTGAGCTAAGAAGCGCATATCAAAAGGAATTTATCCTTGGGAAGACAATATTAGAAATACAATAGACAAAAAGATCACATAGATATAGCTGCAATGTGAAACGGTGTGCCGGAGGGCAGCCAGTGGGGCTTAGCTGTTAATGGTTTCTTCATGCTTGACACATTTCAAAACAAAACAACTAATGTTTCCCAGATCAGGCCAGCAGGACAACATTAGCAAGGAAAGATCTAACAGTCAGATAGTAGAAGAGATTAATTACAATATGCCCTCTTACAAACTGTGATGAGGCTCAAAACGGGATCAAAAAGAATGTTTGTAGGTCTACTGAAGGGTATTGGTGGGTCCCCGCTAACTCAGAGGTGCTTGAATAATAGCATATTTATAAAACTAATACCACTGTGGGTTTTAATTTGGAGCTAGATAAGCAGAAAAAAACCTGTAGATGGAATTTGATGAGGAGAACCATCTGTCCTACAATAATCAGCAAGCCGTCACCGCACAGTTCATTGAAGTGGCACTAAAAGAAAAAAACAGGGCTCAGATCAGGCAAGGAATATTTGCCAAAAGATATGGACTTGGAAGATAATCAATCTTTAAAGTTTACTTAATCAATTCAGAATTATACATACTTGATAGGCTAAAATAATTCAACACAAATTGCCCATTTTCCGGACTGGAGAAATGTCAATATTCATAAGCAGTCTGTTCTTGTTCTTATAAGATCTCCAGATGGGAGGAGAACTGTCAAAACACCCTCACGTCAAGATGAAACAGAGAAAAGATATCTATTCAATTCTGACGTTTCATTAATGAATAATTTTCCCCATGCATAAATATTAATAGATAAAATTAATTAGTTAAATCATTGATGTGGAGGAAAATCAACAGGAAGCTCAGCTCTGTGAATCCTAATCTCATTTAATGATATTCCCTACTAATTAATGTTAACATGTTTGTACAGGTTTAGTGTTCAAACCTGTTATAAAAACATGCAGTGTGTTTTGTTACTATCACCTTTTTTTATCCTTTACTATGACTAATGTAACATGGGAAAGTATTATCAATATATTAGGAATATAAAGACTCTGATCATAAAGCAGTAAAGTGAAATTAATCTGTCTGTGCAAATATATGGAGCTTGTTGGTGATGTTCAGAACTAGTTTTTGGACAAGAAAAAAAAGGAAATTTTATTTCAAAGTTACTGTGCTGAAGCATTCAAATTTTGAAAAAGAAGATAATCTGTATCTATTCTTGTGGGAGATGACCTCAGAAAGATACTACAATGTATTCAGCTCCGTGTCCAATAAGTGGTGCTGAGGGTGGTTATTATCCAAAGCCATTAACCATAACCAGCCACAGTCTTTTGGATGACCTGTGTGTGAGCTGATGGGGGAATCCAAACAGTGTGTTGAATCAAACTCGATTCAAACATGATTACAGGCTTAGCTCCAAGAAGTAACTGTTAGCGAGATCTCTGATGAAGACTCTCCATTGCCAAGAGTTTATTGTGAAGAAAAACCTCTAGTTGGCTTATAAAACTAGAATTTATAAGACTTGCGAAACAAAGGAAGCCATTTCCCCTTTGCATAAATTAAAATGGATAAGAATGATCAAATTTATCAGGTCAAATTTATTTATTTATTTTTTTATTTTATTTTTTTTTCTCCTTATCTTTCCTCATGTTGTGCATTTTCCATTGTTATACCTCTCTGACCTGTCTTCCCCATGTGATGTTTTTGTGTAATGTATGTATGGTCGGAGGGTAAGATGGCGCCGCCATTGCGTGCAATAGGTCGGCAGCCTTATGAAATTTCCCCTTGTGGGACTAATAAAGGTATATCATATCATATCATATCATATCATATCATAATAAAGCGGCTAAAGTAAAATAAAACAACAACCAGAGCTGCTGCGGCAAACGACCATTCAGTACAGTGCCAGGTAAGTGAATGGCTAACTCTCTAGAAAAGCTTTCCAGTCCCTTTGTTTTCTATCTGCTGTTCAGTTAGGTCCTCTCACATTGCATTTATCCTCGTGCAACCTCTCATTAATTATGACAAAACTGTAATGGTGTTAAATATCTGTTAGCTTGTTAGCTTAGCTAAGTTGCTAAGAAAAACAGATTTTCTGCTAGCTTACTCCGTTTTGATCTCCTTGGTTCTCTGAGCATGTCGCAGTGCTGTAGAACTGCTGCTGGACTATGGCGCCACAGTTTTTCACGTAGTTCAGATGAGACACGCACCAAACAAGGTGTCCGATCCCTTAAAACTGCTAATGGGGCTATCATTGAAGTCTACTCTGTTGACCTTTTAAAATACTGGCTTCTAAGTCCTTATTCAACATGCCCTGTTTATTGGATTGGCAGCGCCTTTATAGGCCACCTTTAGAGGTGCAGAGCTTATATATTTTTTGGCCTCTCACATCTTTTTCTCTGCCCTTTGGCTACCACTCACCTCTGACCTCAGCAGAAACACCATGGGAAATGACTAGAGTGTTAATGACGTCCGCAAACACGGCAGCTGTGTTTTACCATCATGCTCCTGCCATGGCCCAACAGAGTGCATATATAAATAAGTGCTTGCATGTAACGCAAAGACTTCAATAAGCTTTTGACCCTAAAGCTTTCATATACTAAATAACACTCAGTTTCACTGTTTTCCTGCCTACACCTTATCATCTTCTAAGCAAAACTCCTGAGATGCAGTGGGAGCCTGAGGGCTGTGATGATGCTGAGATAGACTGCTCCACACATGACCTTTGAGCACAGAAAAGTGAGAGACGTGTGTTATTGAAAGAATAATGGGGATGGGCAGATATATAAGCATATACACTAATACATGACAAAGGAGCGTGAGATCCATTACAACCTCATTATTATAATAGAGACTGAAGGTACAATACCACGATATATCCCCCGCATGTACGCACGCACACACGCACATTCCTGCATGGACGAGCTTTCAGAAAATCAGACAACCACAAATAACCTTGTGCACTCATACTGTATTCTTCACATATTTCATTTAGGTCAATGATCTTCGAAGAAGGAAACTTGACAGCCTATAATGGGAGAAATATAGAAATTCTCAACCTGTTTCAGAGTTTGAAATATGTGCAGCCTGTTCTTTGGATGGTAACCATGTTACAATGTCGGATTTGTTAAACATGGGATAATGATACCTTGCATGTTCTGACACACATCCACCTGCCAAACAACAAGGGTTCAGTCTTGTATGCACCCTTCAGTCTGCCCATTTATCATGTCTTCCTGCACTGTGGGTCGACCGCTTCGCTAATGATGCCAATTAATTGAAAACATTAGTGCATCTCAAAGAGTAGCATTTCCTGGTAAGGGAAAGTATTTAGGGGAGGGGATATCAAAGCCTATGCAAGTGATGCACTGTTTGGCTCTATGTGATTAACAGGGAACATAGATTAAACATAGAGGGAATCACAGCTGTCAGTGATATGATCAAAGACACCAGACACTTGCAAAGGAATGTATGTTATAAATATAGCGCTCTGTCTGTATGTGCAACTGTGTTTTTCTTCTCTTTTTAAGTACTTTGGAATTGTCATGTTTCTCTAATGTATAAATTGCAGTTCCGTTCTGAAGCTGAGCCTTAAGTCACCCTAAAATTCTCAAGAACTAGCTTTTGTGAAGATTACCTCAAATTATAGGCAGACCATTGCTTATTCTAAATGCACACACAGAGTTACGGAGACAGAGAAAGAGTGCGAGAGGGCAGGCTCACTACCAGACTTGGTGGTGTGGCAAATGCCTGGCAGACAGAGATGATGATAGTGGAGGAAGCTTCCAGCCTCCTAGCCTCCATATCAGCCAGGTGTCCATGGAGGAGATATAGTGAGACTGAGGCAGCGGTGGGAGGGGGACTGTCAGAGCTGAGAGAGGATACTGGAGTGTGGAGACAGCACTTACACACACAGACATGAGGCAAGTAGGCTGCTGCTGGATTCAGATGAGCAGCTTTTGTACAGGCTGTGAAATCAGTCCTTAATAATGCTGCTTAAAACAGAGTTTCATAAACTTTTTCAGGCCATGGATGGGCGAATGATTGTTGAACCAGAATTGGCTTATATATTAAAATATGCAACATATAAACAAAATGAATAAGCAGTAACTATCACCTTGAAAGGAGCTGAGAAAATCAGTATTAAATTCTGAACTGCATTTAAACAGAGAAGTTATTTAATGTTCTGAAAACTGAATTAACAAAAAAAGGCTGCTAAATACTTCCAGGTGTCGAAGCCACATGATAAGAAATGGTAAGGCAGAGTCATGGATGTGTCAGCTCGGCGGGAGGACAGCACTGGAGACCTTCTAGCTGTTGTTACACAAACAAACTCAGTGTTGCATAAAAAGCACTTTATCATCCCTATTCCAAAGTATGATGTAACTCAGTCTTTAGAATTAAATTGAAGATGGTGTTTCAAGAAAATATTTTCTTTGTTCAATTTGATCCAATTCTGTTCACATGAGTGCCATATCTTTGTCAGGGTATGTGGAAGATATGGTTTGGGAAGTTTAGTTGTTACCTGGACAGTGTTCATGTTGAAAGGGTTAGGTGTGAGGATGGTTTTAAGCATTGCTACCTTAAGGACTGTGAGGTACTCCATGTTGAACAATATTTAAATGTTCTGTAGCTACGTTCTATATAAGTAGGCTTCTTAATATCAAATGTTATCCATTGCAGTGATGTAGAGTTACCTTTTCATTAAACTTGAGTTTACTACTGATAAGATGTAAAAGGACGCCCATCTTTGGGGCGCTGCTTTATAAAGGGTAACTTATATTGGGTAAAGTGAGAAAGATTTAACCCTTTAATGTCTCAAGATCAGATTTGTGTTTAATAAAATCTCTTCTGAGCTCTTGTTTCTTGCAGCAAGTGTGGAAAAACAAGGCTGCCATCTTTAGGGTTTACAGAGAATGGTCCAAAAAAGAGAAAATGTCCAGTGAGCGGCAGTTCTCTGAGCAAAAATTTCTGTTCATGCCAGAGTTTATTGAAGAATGGCTGGCCTGCTTTGAGCTGACAGGAAAGCAAAAGTAACTAAAAAAACAACAACAAAACAACATGGCTATGTCCATCGCTTATCCCATATTAGCTTCTCTTCATTGGTTCCCTGTAAATCAAAAATTGAATTTAAATCCGTCTCCTCAAATACAAAGGCTTGAATCATCAGGCCTCATCTTATCTTAAAGACATCATTGCACCATATCACCCCAATACAGCACTTCCCTCTCAGAATGAGCTTGTGGCTCCTGGAGTATTTAAAAGTAGAATGGGAGGCAGAGCCTGCCATCTTCAGTGGAATCAGCTCCCAGTTTGGAGACAGACACCCTGTCTGCTTTTAAGATTAGACTTAAAACGTTACTTTTATGTAACAGTACTGTAATATATTGTACCTTTGTGTTTTTAAAGTGGAATCACTGTGGTGATTGCTTTTAAGTCTCTTTGGGCTGGATTTCAGCTTTGCATTTATTTGTTGGTTTTGTGATCATACAACACTAAAAGAAAGACCGTATGTGTATATTTTTAGGATGGGGAGTTTTGTCAGTGTCTGTAGCCTCAGGTTTATAAAGTGAACTAATGATTATGTGACAGTGTGTTTCAGGTCATGTTATGGAGTAATGTAACGAGGAGTGTATTGAGTTACTTTCTCTGACAATTAATTACATAACATGCTACATTACTTTTAAGAAAAGTAAACAGTAATGTTATATTATTTAATATTATTAGTTTTTTATTAGTTATTATTAGTGGTCATTAACATGGACCAAATGGACCAAAATTACGAACCAAAGTGTGCTTTATAAAATGTCGGGTGAGTGTATGTATCTCCTGATAAAAAGATGCTCTATCAATCTGGGACTCACATAATGTATTTTTTATATTTTGCTCTGATACACAGTAAAACAAGCGAATTTGCTTTGATGAAGAACATTTTCACCAGCATGTATTATTGCTTACAAATCTTTTCTTGGCCAGCTTGCCTGCTGTGCCAACAACCCAATTACCAGGTAAAACCCTGGCTTAGTCTTCCCAGAGTTCTCCACTGCATCCTGCATCCATCTCAGACCCCAGAGAGCTTCCGCTCAGCTCTCCACCAATGTCATTTACACCTCCCACTCCACCCTGGCTTACGTTGGTTTGCCGCTGCTGTGTAACAGCCCCCCTGCCGACCAGGAACACACAATACACAAGTGAAACTGGGTTCTTGGGGACAGCAAATACGACACATCAAGACATGTCATTACGGGCGGTTTTCGCCTGGTGTTTGGCTCGAATCACATCATCAGACGTGGAAAGATTGCTAGAGCTTTGCTGCATCTTTTTTTTTTTTTTTTTTTGCTGAACAAGAGGAAAGAATGAAATGAAGAGAAAAAAAGAGGGAAAACTTGTTTGAATGAGAGCAGACAGAGAGATCTGCAGAAGAGGCACTGTAGTGTGGCTCTGCGGGAAATGAAGTTGCACCTGGAGCAAGAAAAGGAAGAAGTAACGTGAAGATGGGTTAGGTGTGGGGGCAGTTGGGAGGTGAGAAAGCCATTGAAGCCGAGCAGAGGTTGAGTGGGGTTGAAGCCACACTGTAAGCCGTTCTTTCCCCTGAGACAGGCAGAGTTAGAGGGCCAGGATGGGACTGGGTTACAGGGAAGGACCCGGGGCCATTTCATTACAGAAAGTGTCTGTCCAGAAGATGGGAAAAGGATTATCCTCCAAACAGGATTTATTGGAGGGGATAATTCATTGGCTGAACCCACAGTGGGAAAGCGCCATATAGGTGGAGGTTACAATATCGCTTCATTCACAGCTTCCAACCGCCTGATTTCGAGCAATGTATGTGTTTGTGTGTGCGTTTGTGAGTTTGTTCAGAGATAAGTGGATGTGTGTGCATGTGGGTGTGTCAGCATGAGTTTGTGTGTGGTCTATGCACCTCTCTGCTCAGGGTAATACAGAAACGTTGAGTTGCCATAGGCACTGTGACATGATTAGTTCTTCCTCTTACTGGTTGCATTATGAGGCACCAAGAGACGATTTTGCTGATTTAACAGATAGTAGAAAATAATGAAAGCAAAATACCTGTCACAATCACTTAGGTGACAAGGGGCACATACCAAATAGAAAGAAACAACATGCACTATTCCACATTCATAGGGAATATGTAAATTGCGCATATTCTATTTCCCCATTCGCAGTCTGTAAGAAAACAGCTGAGGTGTGAAAAACTAGAAAACAAAAAAATGAATTGGAACTCATTTGCTGTCTTTGGGCCTGCAGGGTACTTGACAAAACAGTGATGGAGACATTGAAGAACGCTGGGGAGATTTGCATTTAACAAACTGATGTCTCCTGGCCTGTCATGTTATATTAATGTTGGAGGAAGATTGCCACATTCTGGCCTTTGCTAATGGGGTAATAAGACAACTGGCTCCACAAAGCAGTGCTTGTGTCTGCTGGCTAACTGAGGAGGAGGATTAGATGACAGTTCTGAGCATTCTGCCAGCCAGGGAAGACATCTTTATGATGGTCAGATTTACAAGCATGAACACTTCCACTGTCCTTGGTAATAGCATTCACTGTGTTCACTGGCAAACTGGATTGAACGGCAGCATTTTGGCTGAGGTTTCCACTTCATTCACGCTAGCGAGTGCATCACAAAACCGGGACATTTGCATATTCTTATTGCCCTTTCATATTTTTCAGAGGATGGAAAAAAATGAGTCTGAAATCATTCCCTTAAAAGGCAGTTGATTGGGGTGCCAAGGTCTGTAATTTGCAATTAACAAACGGGCTCTGGAATTTGATTTGGGTCAAGGTCCTCATTTGCATACTCCTTCCTGACTAGTACAGAGACTTCAGGGGTCCTCTGTCTCAATGACAGTGTCTCGTTGTCTGATTTATGTTCAGCAGTCATGGTGGGGGGAAAAAAGCCAAGCAGTGTTACCCTGGTCCGCATCAATGTGCTTCTTGTGACTCGTCACGCTTTTGCTGTTAATGAATTCTGAGCGCGAGCTGTGATTTCTATTGGTTCATCTCAATTGCTTGTTAGTGGCAGGGTCATAAGGCCGGCGAAATAGCGAAGTCCACCTTCAGACTCAGGGGTGCTTACTACAGGAAGGTAGTGCCTTGAGCTGTGACCTGTTGAAATGGCTACCAGTGGTGTCTGGTGATTATTTTTTACCCGGGCGGTGGTACAGTTACTAAAGCCTTCTCTTACATATGCACATGTGGTCCCAGAATTGCACTGGCTTTGACCGCAACTATAGTGAATTTTTGTTATGTTACTCTAATATTCATTCTATGATTATAACACTTCAGCTCGACTGCTTGTCTGTTTCCTCAGCAAGAAGTAGAATCGTCAAGAATAAAAAAATATTTAGATTTAAGCGTTCATATTTTAGGTAAATGCTGACTACAGAGTCTTTTGAGATTCTCTTGCATCAAGTTTGGTGTCTCAGGTAAGGGACATTTGCCTAGATTTAATAACTGAGTCTATTCCTATAAATTGTATTGAATGTTGTCCATTGAAAACCCCAAAGAAAAGGGGAAATTGTAAGAATAGTCTGAAAGGGTATTAGCATTTTTCAAACTTACTCTTAACATTTCACCAGTTCAGATTTTCTACCACTATTTAAATTGGCAGTAAAAAATCAGCAGACATTTTGAGCTCTTGCGTTGATGCCATCGCTTTTGACGGGCTCCTGCTCACACGTACACATTCTCTCATGCCCGTAAGCAGACTTGTCAGGTGTAATTCTTCCTCGTGACAGAGCTATGAAGTCTTGTGTCAAGATGCTTGAAGAAGAGCAGGTTAAAAGAGAGATCTGCTCCCACGCCGCTAATCTTCGGGCCTGTATTTGAAGTGCACTCAGGCCCTGCTGATGGAGTAAGTTCCTCACAGTGGGGGGTGAGGGGTGGGAGTGGGGGTGTAGGACAGTAAGTTGCTGCCCTTGGGAGCCACTGCTCATAGCAGAGCTTTCATACTATTGACTGCCTGTCTTCTGCATTCCCTGCTTTCAGAAGAAAGCGTGGTGGTGTGAAAAAAAGAGACATTTGCACAACACCAGAAATTAGCATCCACACAGAGTTTGTGTTGACACCTGTGTGCAGTCACTGTGTATTTTAGAAACATGCCTCATCTTTATTTTGATTCTTAGTCAATCTACACAAAAACTATGCATTTTTCTCTAAATATTTACTTCAGACTTCTAAAAAAAAGACTTTTTTCCAGTAGTTCTGTACAGCACTAACTGCTCTGAACTGGATAATAACTGCAGCTGAGCTATTGTTAATGCTTATACTGTACCGTGCTACCCTAGTTCAGCTCTTTGGTATTTACAGCTCTATTTCCCCATAGTTCATTACCACTCACTGTATCTGTGGAGTGTGTTTAGCCGGGGAGCCTGTGGCTTGACAGTCCCCAGGGTGGAGTGTGTTTGTTTAGGGCCACTGCTCTGCTCGGACACTGAGATGCAGATGGTGCAGGGAGCCGGCCCTGGAGTGCCTTTGGACACGCTCTGGCAGAGTGCAGGGTCATGTTCTCTCGCCGACTACAAGACAGGAAATCCATTTAATTACCTGTGAAGCAGAAGACGGGGGTGTGGGGGGCTGACAGAGGAGGACTGTGTTCCCCGAGCACTCTGCCAGGGAGAGGGTGGGAAGGAGAAGGAGGGTGGGGAACAATGGCAGTGGGGAAGGAAAAAAAAGGAACGAGGGAGAAGAGATACTGTAAAGAAAGCTAGGGAAGAAAACAACGGGGAATGGCAAAATGGTGGCTGCTTTTAAAGTCTTCCAGCATCTTCAGTAGTTAACCTAATTGATCCCACGCCTCCTGTTCTTGCTGTATCGCCTGCCCTCACTCCCTTGATCGAGCTATAATGGACATTCTTTGTCCACATTCCTTATGAAACTCCCATATAACTGTTCACAACTCTTTGTCTCCCCTGGCCAGTTAAGTCTTCCTCACTTCCATAACTTGTTTATTCACAGTTTTATGTTCATTCATTGTTTGTCCCTGTTTTCAGTGTTATTATTTAACGTAGCCCTTTTCTCCTCTTTTTTGTCCTCCAGCTACCCCCCCCCCCCTTCTTTGCTGACAAAGGAACAAATCTGTCCCCAGCAGCAGACATGTCTACGGATTTTTTTCTGCCTCGTAGACCAGAGAAGGTCAGTCCTCGATGGGATAATGCTGGATAATAGCTAGATGAAGTGTGGTGAGAGGACACTATATACAGCTTACACCAGGAGATGTTTCAGCCAGGTGATGGAGTTTGATTCAAACTGTTCAATTAAACTACAAGGATTATTGTACATATCGTTAACTGTTAATTCAACCAATCCAAACAGCTGTTATGTAAACAGCTGTCTCTGCAGTATATGCTTACATGCATGTAGAGGTAAGCCAAGAACAAAATACAGGCCCAAAAGACAAAATGCAAGCTTTTTGGCATATAAATACATTTTTATTTCATTTTCACTGACACCACCAAAAATGTTTTAATGACCACTGCCATCTGCTTTCATCTCCAAGTACTTACTCAGTACACTGACTTCCCTTCACCCCCCCCCCCCCCCCCTTTTTGGAGGGGGGGGGGGGGGGGCTTATGTCTTCATGCTGTGGCAACATTGTGACTCTTTAGGCAGTATGCTGAAAATGGCAAAATTAGGGCTCTGAAGCCCAGAACTGTCACATCTGAGGAAGAGTTTGGCCCCATGCCAGGACCTGGAGAAATTCGCCACGACACCCTCTTGGCTGGTTCATTCCCCAGATCTGTTTCTCCAAATGGCTAAGGAGATGGGAGCAGTATCAAGAAACAATAATGTTAGTTTGAACATTTGCACATTGGGGGGAAAAGAAATGAAAAGAAAAAAAAATAAAGCCCCCGCTGGCTGGCATTTGGGAATTACATGACAAAACCATGAACAGATGAACAGAATGTTTTTTTCCACACAAGGCAAATAACTGCAAGTCCCTGCAAGGCATCTGTGAAACTCTTAGTGAAGCATGATAAGCATAAGAGCGCACATAAAAAAAAGTAAAAAGTAGAAAAATCTATTAACAGACGCTAAATTTTATATACAAAAATGATGAAAAGTCTCAGCAATACTTGGTCCAAATAATTTTTGATCCACGATCAAAGGGATCACAGTCTGTATGTGAAAATAAAATAGCACGCACATGTCTGATATCACGTACATATGAGGAGGAAAGGTTACACATGCATGTGCAACTTTAGATATCAGTGAGTAGACTGCCAGAGGGAAAAAAAGACATTTCTTCTTTGAATGTTTAACTGGGTTAGAAATAACGTCTTTTGGTAAGGAGACAGAAAATCTCTATTTTGCAAGTCTTTTCAGTGCACTACAATAAATCTAAAACTTATGACAACATGGATTTTTAATTTTAAAGCTCATTTCATCGGTGCTGGCAGCTGTAATAACACTATACCCAAGAAAATAACTGGCTGACATGGAGAAATCACAGAAAAAGCATGAATGAAAGTGGAAACACGAGTGATCGAGCAATCATACAGATTGCAAATTCTCCGGGAGAACTGACCCGCAATGTCACAAATAATCGCAGACACACCAAACGGAAAAATCAAAAGTGCAACAAACACGGATTCATTACAAGAACTAGGGAAGTGTTAGAGAACCCATTCATCCAGTAACCATTTGTTTTTAGCAGAATTGCTTTGACATGATTTAACAAATTATAACCTTTCATGCTGTTCAGATCAAATTGTACCCATTTTTGTCAACAGCTGATACTTTAGCTTTAAATTTGGGAATTTGACCAAAAATGAAAAATCTACAAAACGAAAATTCAAATGACATTTTGTATTTTAAGCATTCAAAACTGAGACTTTTCCAGATAAGATCAGATTGAAATGTATTATAGAGCCACCTGTGTTGGACAAAGCAATAGAAATGTTGGCTGTAGGGGAAATTGCAGGACTATAAATCTGTGTGTGTAAGTAGGATCTTAAGTTACAAATTTCCCTATCACATTTGCTGCTGTTGCTATGAGACGTGTGACAAAAAATAATAAAATTAGACTCAATTTTTTTCATAATGTCAATGTCTAAATAGGTCTCCAGTTCTAGGATGATCGTAGAAATGTCTAAAGTGATTGAAGATTCATGTTCAAATACTCAACACCATGAAGAACATGAGTGAAGAGATGCAATGCATCATCAAAAGTTATAGTAGAAGCATCTCTAAAAAATAATCTTGAAGCATGAGCTTCTTTGAGGACTTATTCGACAGCTTTCCACCAATCATCCAATTGTTGTTATAGAAGCACCAATGAAAGACACATTTGATCGATGATATATTACCATTGTAGAAGATGTATCAATTCTACGTGATTCAGTGACAGGCTGGAAAGGCCTATGATTCATTGTAAATGTGCTGCTTGTATAATCTGAGCATGATCACAAACTACCGCGAAAAACATCAATATTAATGAAGGCTGTTTAGATATAGACACTCGGCTTTTTATTTATGAGTAGGAAGAAGTACAGACCAGAGAGGAATGAGGTAAAGCTAAGTGAGTATTTTTTTTTTATAAAGGTGTAGTTTATACGCATCAGAGGTGTCACAGTTTCCTGCACCTGTAAGTTATTGACATGCTATACCACAGCCAGGTTGGAATACTGAGTGCATAGTTTATCATGCTCTGAAGCTACCTTGTTGTTCTCGGGTCTCACCATAGATCCAGAGCATACCTCAGATCATTCTCCCTCCCACTTCGCCCATTGCTAACTTTATACCTCTTTTCTTCTCTCCTCTAACCCTTCACTTCTTTCCTCTTTCCAGGTGGGTCAGCCAGCTAACGATCTGGCCAACTAAATATCCCAAGAGGCTCAGTTCAACTACAGTTCAGGCCATGACTGGGTGAGAGAACGAAAGAGTGGAGGAGACAGAGTGAAGGTGTGTACAGTATTTTTGAGCCTCTCTTATAATTTTGTTTGGCTTCTGCTGCGTAATACACTTGCAGGAAAAATAGTCTTAAACGTAATATTTCTGTTTTTAAAATGACTTTGACTAAATAACAGCAGCTGTTTAAGATCAACCGTGAAATTATATTGTAAGCGCGACATGTCATGTAACAATTAAAACTGTCGCTGTTATCGTATCCCTGTGCCCTTTTTGCATGATTGTAAGTCAAATAATGTTTCCTATCCAACTGTCTAAACAAAAACAAAAGATTTGTGCTCTATAAAACACCCACAGGCAGCGGGGATATGGCATGCAAGGTGTTTAGAAATGATAGTTGGCTAGTAGAAGCAGCAGAGCGTGAACTAGGGTCTGTCAGTCGTGACATTCGTGTCCTCGGCCACCTCTTTGAATGTGGATAAAGGCTTCAATTTGTGTGTCTGTTTGTTGGGGTTAGGGAGTGGTATGGCAGGTGGCTCGCTGCCTGTGGCAACTGAGGAAACTGTTACCTCGGACGAGCATTTCAGACATTAAAGAACGCATCTCCGTGTGCATAAATGTTTGTGTGTCATTTAAAGTGCATACGCTTTGCCCAGTGACACGGGGACAGAGTACAAGCGGCCAGACAATCCAATCTAAAGTGCACAAATACAACTTTTTTACTACAGGTTAAAAAAAAACACATTTTCTATTACCTAGAAAATTCCTCAAAATAGTAGAAATCACTGAATGTTGCATGTGAATAAGCGTACGAGTTGCTAACCTGATGGCGGGTTGGTGATGTGTGAAAGACCTACCTAATGACACTGGGGGTTAGAGAACTCTTTCTCAGAGTCGATCCAGAAGGAAGCCAGCCGAGCTCATCATGTTGAAAATAATTAATAATGCATTTAATAAATAGCTCCTGAGCCAGTGATGTACTCTCACCATCTGCTCCAGTTTAATTCCCTCCCTTTATTAATGCTAGATAGCCATTAGATCACTATGGAGAAGACATGATAATGCATGCCATTATTCACGTGCTATCTGTGTCTTTAAATTCTAATTTGGAGGTTGCTGTTTTTCCAGCCATCGTATACATGGAACAATTTGGAACAACTAGGTAAGAGCTTCAGCCACATATTTGTTAATCAAGTCATTTTAATAGAGGTCTTTTAATTATACAGTTGGTTGCCGTAGATGTGCAGAGGATATGCTCCTGATTTATATTGCTATTTGATCAAATATGATTGAGTTTTGCTTAGACTATTGCTTAGTATGTATTAGTCTCTGACAGAAGGCTATCACGATGAAGCTGTCTGCCAAATAAATGTAATGTTCCTCAGATGTGCATCAGAATAAGGGTCCCCACTGGTGCAGCAATCCAATATGTTTTTGCTTGGCTAAAAGCATATTTTTGCAGCTCTCTGACAGAGCTACTTGATCTAACATGAATCATTTAATGTATGCACTTTGCTTTGAAGGCTAACATTGATTTTAAGTTCCCAGCAAAAGGCCAAAATGTGATTGAAAATGAAATTTAGCGAGCAGTGTTGAGCTACATCAGGATACTCAATTCACGTATTTAACGTGCCGCTCTTGTGGTTGTGTTTAATGTTGAATGCCGTCTCTGTGCACCTGCTGTCAGACCATATTCTCCTTGTTAGCCTTGCTGGTCATCTTTGCCCTTTAAAAAGACAATCCCTGTGACATTCTGCTTTCTTAATAAAAAACGTGGACTAGGGTTCAGCTAAGGAGCTTTATTAAGAGGATTTCTACAGAAGAAATGTTTAAAGATGTGCAAAATGCGTCTTTACTTTGCGATTTTGCTGCACATCCATTTTAAGCCTCCACGTTTTGCAGGTACAGGCGCCCACGCACAAATGAATCCTTGCAGGTCCTGCCATGCATAGACGTCCTCCAAAAACCAAGGTGTTACGTGGTGCCAGTTCAGTAAAGTAAACTTTTCTTTTTCAAAGTCATGTGCCGACATAGTTTTGACTCACGTATCGCAGGTGATGCCAATCAGTTCATCAGCGGGTTTTGCTTTCTCCCTTTGAGCCTTTTGTTTCTCTTGTCATGTTCATGGTAAAAGCAGAAATCTGAAAGGTCTAGCTTGGTGCTCTCTGCATCAGGGGGCAGTCAGTCACTTTAGATTAGACTATGGATGGCAGGTCAAGGAGAACAAAAACTGTCTCTACAGGAGACAAAGAGGAATACAGTTCTCTTTCATCGCACATGTCTTAGCTGAGAGAGAGAAAAAGGTGAGACGGGCCAAAGAACCAAATGCGTAAGGGCCACAGGCAAATGTCTTTTCAATGAAGGTGGATAGATTTTTGCGTACATGCTGAGAAAGGTTGTATGAATGAGGAGAAAAAACTGCAATATTATATATTTGAGTATTTATGTTTTTTTTCAAACATTGCAATATTGCTTTAGATAGAAATTACAAAGGAGCTGTGTTTTTTACATTCTGTAAATAGGGGTCATGGTAACATCTGAAGCCACACTGGAACATGATTGGCAGTCAGTGACCGTTGAAATAGAAAGTTATAGAAATGTAATAAGACGACCGCGAGGGGAGAAAAAAAATCACCTCTGACTCACTACACCTCTTTGAAGTTGTGAAAATCAATGCACTGGTGAAGCTGCAAATGCCATGTTGTAGTGAATGATTTATACCGTTTCTCAAACAGAGAAAGTGCGAGAATCCTCTTGCCAGCACTTCCTCTCTGCCTCTTTGAAAGCTTATGCCTTTGTAGCTTGTGCAACAATATGTGCGTCCAGAATATGTGTGCCATAAATTAAGGTTGACTGGACAAAGCTGGGATTCTGCCCTTGTGCTACAAAAGGGTATTATTGTGCGGCAGAGAGGCGGAGGAAAAGCGAAGTCATCTGCATCTGGATGGAGGAAGAGGGGGCTCTAGCATTCAGTCTGAGCCCCTCTGTGGCTGCTGAGGCCAGGCCTGCTGCTGCAGATAGACTTGTTCCAGCTCGTAGCCCTCCCTGGCTCCTTACCCTGCTTCAGCCCAGGAACAGATGGAGAGAGGAGAGCGAAGGAGAAGAGGGAGGGAAATAGCTCCCTTTTCAGAGCCTGGCACAAGCATTATGGGTATGTACTGTCAGTTTACTGTACGCCCAACAGAGTTTAGTTTGGTGGCCTTCGTGGAGATGTGTTACAGCTGATGCAACGTGAGAAAGGATGAGAAAGGAGAAAGACAATGTCCAATAAGACTGTTTGGATTTGCTCTTCATAATGTAACAAATAGCTTTAAGATTTGGGACACACACGCACAATATTTACACATGCTCTGGGTTATTCCTTAGACCACTTCAGCTGCTCTGTAAAGTCTGAGACCAGGTTGGGAGGCTTGCCGTCTATGCAGCTACTGAATTTTCTTCACCTAATTTATTCAACCCAAATTAAACGCTTTAAATCTGCACCACAATTAGGGCGCTCTAATCACAATATGATGTTAGATATTTTTGTGTAACATTACAACACTGGTGAGCCAAAACATTAAAACCACCGGTCTAATGTTTTGTAGGTGCTCCCTCAGATGGCTGAAAAAGCTCTGTTCTGTCACAGACAGACACGGGACCTCTGGGGATATTCTATGGCGTCTGGCACGAGGACTTGGCAGCGGCTCCTTTGTTTCCTGTGTCCATTGCAAGGTGGCACATGCATGGCTCAGATGCAGACTTTGGATGCTTAATCTGATTGTAATCTGGGAAGCTTGGAGTTCTGGGCAATGGCTTTTGCTCTCCTTTGTGTACATCCAACAGTTTCTAAGGATTATTTTTGCCATATGGCAGGAGGATTAGCCTGCTATGGGAGGCTGATGCTATCCAGGAATATCATTCAAGGGGGGGTGGAGGTGGGGTGCTTGCCCCGAAGAGATATTTAGGTGGGTGCTAAATGTCCAAATAACATCCACATGTATGCAAATACTCAAAGTTTCCCAACAGAACTGATTTATGACAAGATGATAACTGCTAGTTACTTCACCTGTCAGTGTAGAGCACCACAGAGAACCATAGAGAATGATAAGTTAAGCTATGAGCTGTGAGGTTTGTTAGACAGTATATTGGCACAGCAAGAAAGTCCTGGGTTCCAATGGGGCTTTCTTCATGCCCATAGGTATGAATGGTTGTCTGCCTCTCTGTGCTAGCCCCGCAAAAAACCCCGCAAACAACTAAATGTACATCACAATACAAAAAGACTTTACTGACTAATAGTCATGTGATAAACACTAGTCAGTAACTAGTGGATAATTAACAATTCCATGCAAGAGAGATATTTAACAACCTTTCTTTCCACAGAATTCAGATTACAGTATATACACTATATTAGGATTTTCACAGTTCAAACAGATACACAGACACATGCATGCACTGATGCAGGCACACACAAATTAAAATAAATACAATTGGTTTTAAGCAAAAAAGTATCATTTTAAGTACACAGCAGAAGCTAGAACTCACAACAATCCTTTGAATTTTGAATGAACAAATTCAACGTTATTGAAAATATTAACTTAGTTTCCTGATTCTGAATTAAGATTTTTGGATAATTAGACTCTTCAGTCTGGTGCATGAGTACAATTTTGCCTCTGTACACCACCACAGTGGATATTAAATGAAATAAATATATGATTGAAGTGCAGACATTCAGCCTTCAAGGAGTTTAACAAAAGTACTGCCAGTTTATTACAGCCATTTTATATATGTAGTCCCTCATTTTCAGGCTCAAAATTATATGGACAATTGACTTACAAGCAGTTTCATGGCCTAGCGAGGCCTGTTCCCTCATTATTTCATGACAGATTAAGCACAATTAAGCAGAAAAAAAAGATTATAGGCCTATCAGGGAGATAGCAAAACCTTCAGAAGGGGCTAAATCATCAATCTCTTATATTGTTAAAAAAAAAGGAATCAACTAGCCAGCTCAGCAACACAAAAAGGTGTTGAAAACAACTAAAGCAGATGATTGCAGTAATCTTTTCTTGGCTAAGAGAAACCTCATTCACAGCATCTTGCCATTTCAAGAGCACCTTCAAGGACCTGAGTGTATCACTGTCATAGTCTACAATAAAGAGATGCCTTTGTGAATGGAAATTCAGATAGTTTACAACAAGGTATAACTGCTGGTTGCACTCAAGAACAAGAAGGCCAGATTAGATTTTGAGAGAAAACATCTGCACAGTTCTACAAAAAATGAACTCAAGGTTAAGTTGTGGCAGAATGACAGGAAGAGAAAAGTAGGAAAACCAGAGAAATAGCTCATGATTTGAAGCATATCACATCATCTGTCAAACATAGTGGAGGCACTATAGTGGAATCAGGTCACAAGTGTTTTTAGTGATGTGACTGCTGATAAAAGTAACAAGTTGAATTCTGATACTCTCAGGTTTAGCAAAACTGATTGGCTGGGGTTTTAATGGTGTAAACAGCAATGACACCAAATAGTTTCTCAAGTCAAAGGTTGGAATATTCTTCACTGGACAGCTGCCAAAAGGAAGCTCAACACTAAGGACTTCAACCATTTGATTTGAAATCCACTGTGAAGGAAATTGTGAGAGTAAATTCAAGTGAGGCCAAAAAAAATGTTTCATTGTCCAAATACTGATGAACCTAAATATGTGCCTCATATTTAGGTTGCGATCGTGGCTCAAGACTTGGGTGTTCGTCTTGTAATCGGAAGGTTGCCGGTTCGAGCCCCGGTTCGAGCCCCGGCTCGGACAGTCTCGGTCGTTGTGTCCTTGGGCAAGACACTTCACCTACCGCCTACTGGTGTTGGCCAGAGGGCCGATAGCGCGATATGGCAGCCTCGCCTCTGTCAGTCTGCCCCAGGGCAGCTGTGGCTACAACTGTAGCTTGCCTTCACCGGTGTATGAATGTGAGAGTGAATGAATAGTGGTATTGTAAAGTGCTTTGAGGGGTCCCGAAAAGCGCTATATAAATGCAATCCATTATTATTATATTTATTCTGGTAGTAGCTTCTATTTATTTCCCAGATAAGATCACTTTTGATGTTTTCATTAGACTCTTAACAAGAAATCCAGTAAACATATGTCCCCAAATCCTTAACTGTTCCCTTAAGAATCTGCTAACAGTCCGTTATCTTAATAATTGCCCTTTTTCCTTACCCTCCTCATACCAGTCCCTTCACTCTTGTTGTGACCATCAGTAATAGGCCAAATGACCTCTAGTTCTCCTAACTCTCCTTCATTAGACTCAAGCTGCTTTTATTGGACTGGGGAGAGGATGAGATGGTAATGTGCCATGGCACAAGGGGCACAACTGATGACTTTAAACTCTCAGATCAAACCCTTGTGAGCCTGTTCGAGCCAGAAATCATAAACAGAAAACCATTTGCATATTTGAAACCCATTTACATATTTGAAACTGAAAAGCAATCACCAACAGACGCCATTTTTCAGTCACCAATAAAACCTTTGGTAAATGAACTGTTTAACATCTCAGCTTTTCACTGTAATGGATGAACTTCTGTGTTTGCTGCACATTTCAAGGCATGAAACTGTGGATATAATGAAGCCATAATGCAAAACTGAGGAGTCCAGGCGCTCTGTCTGTGTCTGAGTTGATGTGCCATGGTGTGCTGAGGAATAATAATCATGTAAAAGGATAATCATTCATAATGTAGTTCAGAGACTACAAAGACACAGTCCCTTTGGTACATACATGAGCTGGGGAGAAAGAAAAAAAGACAAAGAAACAAAGAGAAACAATACTTCCTGGAGTTACGCGTGATTTCGAACGTGTCGCAAACAGCTGCTCTGTGCCAGATGAGAAAACAAAAGGGTGATGCGTGTTGAAGCAAATTGATCCTATTTGAAAAGGCTCAGGATACTTTAGCCCAGTTTAAAGCTCATGCTAAGGCACTCAGATCACCCAGTGAAAAGGCAGAGTGACGAGAGAAGAAAGAAAAGAGGGGGAGTGTCTTGTCCCGTCTAATTATGCATTTCAGACAGTTCGCCACCAATTATCTCCCCTTCAGTAGCATCTGCCCTTCACATGACTGCAAAGCTAATGTGTGGACAGCCCACTGTTGGGGTTGGAAACTCGAAGCTTAATGTATGGTAAGCTGACAGAATTTACCCAATATCTGATGATGAGAAATTCAAGGTGAGACAAAGGTTTGGGTTTAGCCTGGCAGTTTAATGGGGCACAGTTTTATCATAGCTACTAATACTAACAACTCTAACCTTTGTTATTCTGACATCCTACAGTACCGTTAGCACTGTGGGGCTGTTAGAAGTGTTCTCCTCTGTAAGGCCATTTTGATGTGATTCTTTACAAAAAGCCACAATTCAATCATAGGCATTTTTTTTGCCCCGTCAGGACATTCAGGCACATAAGAACGGAGGTGGTTTTCAGTGGTTAGTGTGACCACTACTTTTACTCTGAACTCAGGGCAAAATTCTGTGTAAGACGCGGTGAAGCAGTCCACTGACTTGTCCCCCAAAGCTGCTCATAACAAACTATCAACAGAAGTTCTGCAAAAAACCAACAAAAAAACCTGACAACCCAACTTTTACAAAGTGACTCGGGCTTATAGAAGTGTTATGATCTAAAATGTCATTGTCAAATAATATCCCACAGAATTGATTGTGTAATTGTAAAAATGGCTTTTGTCACACAGAATCCATAAACTACAAAAGAGGTAATTCTTCATTTTGTTCCACACTTACTGACCCGAATCTACCACTGGAAAACAGGAGAGGTGGAATGTGTAGATAAAAGCTGACCACAGCTGACAGTAAGATGGAAGGCAATAATCAATATGGCTAAAATACCTACTAACATGATCAAATGATGACTGATTACTACAGTACTGAAAGAACTTAACCCTGTAAAGCCTGAACCGTGAAATAATTGCTCATTGTTAAATAAGTCCCATCTGAAAGCTTTCCCATCAGCCTTACATTTCCACCAAATGAATCAAACCGAGATGTTGATCAGGTTTCTCCATTAGCTGACTGTAGAATGATATTTTGAGTACACCTAAAATCTAAATAGTCTGCCAACTTTTTAATTATTGGATTTTCAAGTCTTATAGCTACAAGAAAGACCGATCGTTTGTCAATTCAAGCAATTCATCATGCAGTGACCCATGATAATTGATTTTTGTCTTGGTAATAGCGTTGCCAAAATACCTAAAATGTTGATGTTTTGACAAATGTAACTGAGAGTTAAAAAAAAAATAACCCCCCCCAAAAAAACTGCACCGCTAATCTCTTAGCGCCGAGAATAAACGTTTATAGACTGGAGTGCTGGAGGAGCTGGAATGATTTTGCAACAACCTGAATGGTGCGATTCGCTGGCTTAGATAAATCATGCGGTCGGGGGTCTGTGGGCTTCAGCAAAGTGAATCAGCCAGATGCAAAAGTGTATGTGTGGGTAAGTGCATGTGTATGTGTGTCCATGAAAGAGCAGACCTTTCCCACACGGCAATAGGCTTCACTGGAGCAGACAATTGCAATGTAGCCATGTGAGAACAGGGCAAGATGGAGTCACTTTTGCTGACGGCTCATAGAAAACCCAACAATTTTGATACAGGAAGACAGTATGCCAAAGGCTGGACAAACATTAACAAAGTCTCAAAGGTTTCCTCCTGCTGCTTGCTGTGGGGGATGCTGTGCGCTGCTAGAATTTCCTTAATCCTCTGAGTTTTGACATGTGTGCGCACTGCATAGGTGTTAGTGGGTGCATATAAACATTAATAAGTGTGAGTGATAAATGAGCTCACTGCTAAATTGATATGATCATCTTACCGGCACTATGTTAGCAGTTGTAGCAAACAAACCAACCTCTTCTGGTGTTGCATGGAGTTAAATGCAAACACTCAAAATGGACTTACTCATTAAAAAGGCCAAATATGATCTAGTTTTATATTGTAGTAGAAGTAGTATTGTACCTTTGTTCATGACGTTCTTATGTGCGTTTATGTTCTGGAGAAAATGCATCGTTGCCTTGCTTAATTGCCTGATTATCAGCCAACTGCCTTACGGTATATGGTTACATTATAAATAGTGGGTAGTGCACAACATATCACCTGATCACCTGATTTGCTGTCACAGGTACATTTGACCTGTATGTTATGCTAGCTTGCTGCAATGCTAGATTTATATTTTTAATTTTCATCTTTGGCCTTAACATTATTTTACTGTCTGTCACGGGGACTTGGCAGCTCTTATAGAGGAGCAGCAACTGCTACTCTGGCCAACAGCGTATGAGTGCTGATTTCTGTGTTGCTTTTGATCTGCTGGGCCTTGGCTAACATCTTACTCAGCTTTTCTCTTCATGTACAGCTGACTTAATTTTAAGTGGTGACCCTGTAACGTTCTACAAGATTTGATGTAATGCATTAAACAATAGGTGAGCCATAGTGCGATACATGACACATGATAGTTTCAAAATATTAACCTTCGGTTCATTTCAAAGTAAATGAGTTTGGTTAATCATCTCATATTACTAATATTTGGTATAGCAGTAAGGTTAAATACACTAAGGATGTGTTTGATTGTTTCCTTATGGTTTGGACAAACTAATAACTTCTTTGTCTTTGTTCTATTCAAAAACTAATTGTCTAAACTGGGGTCCACCCCCTGGTTTGAAATGCCCCTTAGTGAGTGCAGACATGAGGCAAACATGTGCTTTGAGGTGATTCTCTCGGACCTCTCTTTTCTCCATAGCCCATCCATCCACACCTCTGAGATGATGTTTTAAATCATGTATGGATGGATGGCTCTTTTATTACTTGTTTTAATTGTTGTTAATAAACCACGTCTTAATCACCAGAACTGTCTATTAACTGTAAACTGAACTAAATATTGCTGATTGGTACTGGTTCGAAGTAAATATAGTAAATTTCTTACATGTTTGGAAAACATTTTTTTTTAAAATATATTTTCAGATGAAAACTGTTGAGCCACACATCATACTGTTCCAGTGTCTTATAGAGTTTTAATGCGCTGAATTTCTACTGTAAAAAAAAATAAAAAATTGGGAATGTTATTTTGTGCCTGAGGGTTTCTGCCATTTTCAAACATATAGATCCAATGTGGAGGCACTGAGCCATGCTGTCAGTGCTGAAGGGCTGCTTCCTCTCGCACAGCAGAGCTTATTGGTGGCATTAGGTCTAATAGCCATCAGTGCAACCTTTGTGCCTTCACTTACAGCAATTGCAGTGTGGCCTAATGACAACATAAAAAGTCAATGTACAGGGAGAGCTCGGGTAGGTATGCTGAAAAGGATTGGATGCCGAGTGGAAATTGTTATGATCATGGTCAAGCTTAGTGCACAGAAAATATGTGAGGGTCGTGTGAAACTATGACAAAGACAACCAAGAGTAAAAATAATTCATTAAAAAGAATAAAAGGCTAATTTTTATTGGGAGCTTTTTGGAAAATTACTTTTACACATTCAATTTACTTCCAAACACAACCCCACGTGTGCATATAGAAGTTAGTAGCATATAAGTAGCATAACAATATTAATACTGTCATCTTCAACAACACTACTGCAGAGCAGATGTAAGCCACCTATACATTTTCTCTGCAATACGATGGTTTTAATGCATGTAAATATATATCAGCACTCAGTGCATATTTTTTGTATAGTCTTCAATCCACTCAACCATGTAATGTCAGCTGTCATGTGGGTGATGTATATATTTTCTAATCTGTACTGCAGGATCAAGTTGATATGTCAAGCGTGCTCTAATGGATTTAAAGGTCTAATAACCCAACTCACCCTGCCATTTCAGGCAAAACTTGTGGCACAAATGATCTAGTGATTCATACTTACAGTAGTGTGACAGAAAATGCGAGGTTGCACTTGCTGCCATGCCAGCAAAGGAAAAAAAAGTTGCATCTAGAAGGGAAGAAGATTCAGAACAAAGAAATGCATGTGTCTGTAACTGCATTTCATCAAAGATCGTGTACATATTTCTGTGAAACTGATTTAGACCCAAGGTTGAGAATACTGTTAAGCATGCACGTAAACAATGCCTGGTTGTTGTAGCATTATTAAAACATACTGAAAACACAATTTAAACACACACACACACACACACACACACGCACACACACACACACACTAATGCTTAGCTAAATAGATTATGCCCTTCTGCCCCTTCCTCCGTTTCTCTTTTCCTCTTTTTCTCTCTTTCCCTCCAGCAGATAACGCCAATCTTGGGGCTGGCTCCTGCCACAAAACGTTCTGTAATAGTCTAATTGTGGCTAATGGTTTGTGCAGCTAATTAAAGTGTATGAATTACAATAATCAGTCAGCCGCACGGAGGCCATGCCGCCTCATGCTGTTCCTCCAAGCGTGGAAGGCCAAGACCAGAGAGAGGATTGTGTAGGTGGGGGTTGGGTACTAAAGAAAAAGGTGAGATGAAAGTGATGAAGAGGAGTTGACACAAATGTTTGAAACAAAATCCCAAGGCCACCGGACTGCATTGACATGAGTTTATACAATGGGTTGCAAAGACTGGGAGATATAATGTGGGCAGAAAAGAAAAGAAGTCTTTAAATTCTAACCTCTCGGTCTGCCTGCATATGTAGAACAAAGTTTGAAAATCATTATTTGTAGTTGTCTATGGCTATTATACTGTGTATTTGTGCCTAACAGCATTGCAGTCTGATACAAATATGACCCCTTACCTAAAGTGACGGGATGCTGTGAGAGCAGCTGGTTGCCATGGTTTGGGTTCGCTTGTCCCCATAAAGAGTCAAAGCAAATCAATGCAAAAATGCTCTGAGTGATCACCCTTGCTCTATAAAGCCACATTTCTTTTATGGTAGGAGTGGTCTCTTTCAGAAACACAATGTACCATGTATCCATTGAGTGCTAGAGGGTCACTGAATGGTTTGATGATTATGAAAATGATGTGAATCATAGGCTATGTCTTCTTGTTGGCTGTAAGTGTGAAAAACAGAGATGAAATGCTCTTTCACCAACTGAGAACCGGAATATTTGATGGCTTAGAATTATATGCACAGTAGCAGTGGAGCACCCACTATTTTGTTGTTGTACTTGTACAATGACAATAAAGGGCTATTCTATTCTATTCTATTCTGTTCTGTTCTATTCTATTCTATTCTATTAACTTTTGAAATTCAAGCTTAGAAAGTGTAGGAACTTTAAGAAGATTGGAATTTCAAATTTTTTCAATTAAATTAAATTAATATAATGCCAAATCATAATGGTTGCCTCAAGATGCTTTATATTGAGAGGTAGAGACCATACAGTATTACAGAGAAAACAGGGAAAACCCAAACAATTAGATGGCGACAGTGGGAAGAAAAAAACTCTCTTTTAACAGGAAGCTCTGGCAAAACCCGGCTCAGGGAGGGGCAGCCATCTGCCGCAACCGGTTGGGGATAAGGGGAGGGAGATTGGACAAAGACACGCTATGGAAGAGAGTCAGAGATTAATTCATAGTTTTCATGCGACATCAGAGCTACTGGGGAAGCTCCCACCTGGCAGGCAAAACAGTACTATGTTCCTTTGTCCCTCAGCTTTCCTTTGAATGTCTTGAATGTCAGAGTTGAACTTAGCCTAAATGCCAGATAGTTGCTATGCTATTGGATGCAGTAAGCAAGGTTTTTTTAAAAACTTTTTCTTACAGAATGGTGTAGAGTATGGCACAAACATGTCGCACACCTCTTCTAACCCTGCCTTACAGGCTAAATTGCACCAATTCCTACTTCTCCACAGCAACTCAGGCTATCAGTGGTGGATCATTTAAACTGTAGGAATGATTTTTTATTTTGACACTGGAAAAATACTAGCTCAACTTTACTATTATCACACCACATTAATGTGACAGATTAATACTACCAGAACCTTCCTGGCCTTACAAGTCCCAGTCAACAAAATGATTAATGTTTGGTAGTTCATATAAGCTGGCTATGTAGGGCTTACTTTTGCTTTAACAATGAACAATGTTCATCACCAGTTCATCACCTCCCACATGGCAGCATTATTTACTCATCCAGATCAAAAATACATGTAGCTGTCCATACTTTGAAAGCTTTTATCCTGACAGCAGTGTGAGGTGAGAGATTCTCTACAAGATACACGTAGATGTCACTGATCTGGAGCTCTGGGAGAGACGTTGCCACTTTCAGGGATTTAAATAAACCTGGTGGAGCAGAATATGGATCATAAGTCCCTAAAATGTATCATTTCTCTTCAGATCTTTGGTTTTCCCCCTTGGCTCAAGACAAGCGAAAAAACCCCCAAACACCTTTCATACAACCAACTGTCCATTATTGGCGGTCACGATGGAAAAATGTTTTGCCCACCAGGGTAGTGAGTCAGTCATGTGACTGAAAACTATAGATAATAACTAATGATTAAATACAGAGCGACGTATAAACACATAGGGAGTGAAAAAAGTAAAGAAAAAACACTCAGTGCATCATGGGAAGCCCTGAGCAGCCGAGACCTATTGCAGTATAACCTAGGGAGGATTCAGGGTCAGCTGATCCAGCCCTAACTACATGCTTTATCAAAAAGGAAAGTTTTAAGACTAATCTTAAAAGTGGAGAGTCTCTCCCACATTCAAACAGGCTGCTGGTTCAAAAAATAGGGGCCTGAAAGCTGAAGTCTCTGCCTCCCACTCTAGTTTCAAATATTGTAGGAATCACAAATAAGCCAGGTGTGTGACAGCGAAGTGCTCTAATGGAGTGATATGGTACTATGAGTTTGTTAGGATAAGATGGGGCCTGATATTCAAGCCCTTGCATGTGAGGAGCAGGATTTTAAATTTGATTCTGGTTTTAACAGAGCACCAATAAAGAGAAGCCAAATCAAAAACGCTTTGTGTTGATTCACGTTTAGTGTTGTCTTTTGTGGTACACTGCAGCTTAAACTCAGCTGGATATTTTGCTAACATTTCCGTGTAGATATGGATAAATACTAAAAATTTAAGCCTAAAACAAGCATTCAGCACAGCAGCAATGTCCATTATGTGTTTGTGTTCCCTCCAAAATAAAATTAGATTAGATTAGATTTCCCTCCAAAATAAAATTAGAGAATATTATGCTGACATGAGCATAATATGGCACTGTAAGGACATACAGTGGATACGTTTCTCTAACTGGAACAACAACAACAAACAATCTGGTGTAAAGCTGCAAGCCACAGCTTCCTCGGTTTAAGTGCACATAATGGCAGTAGTAAAGTTTTACAGGTTGGCTTGGACATCATTACAACATGCCCAAAGTGTCTCCTTGTCAGTTACATGTTAAACAAATGAGGACAGCAGTCATAAAGAACGCCCTTGTAAAACATAGAAACACAGACACAAATGGGTTTTTGCACCCAGCTACTCTGTGATATAGAAACAGCTAATACAGCGTCGTTGTGGAACAACCTGAAGATTTATTTCTTCCATTTGCCTCTGAGAAATGAACTTGACAGTCTCTGGAATCCTATAGATGCAGAACAAAGACAGAAACTGAAGCGACTGAAAGCGACTGATGGCTAAACACACAAATGGAAAAAGAAGGAAGGAAGAAATAAAACACAAAGCATGAGGGGTGGTGACAGAGAACAGCGTGGGGGAGAATTGTAAATCCTGATGGACACAGAGCACACAAGTGGGAAGAGAGCAAAATTGCGATGACAGTTTTTATACAGAGAATTTCAGCGAGTGAATGATAGAGGCTCACACCCCATTGTTTTGTCTTGTCAAATCAAATGGGCATTTTAGCAAGTTGTCCAAACAATGACTGCTGAAGAAGGAAAGGAATCAATTATTCATGATACTGAGAGCCACTTAATACACGATAGTCAGATAAACACGTACACCCACACCCACACACACACATCATTTCCTAGATGGTGAAATGACTTAGTAACCAGGCGATTTATTCCCTTTTAATAGGGTCTCAATTGCGGCAGCCACACTCAGACAAATGAGCAAACAAGTCAGAGAGTGACAGTGATATCCATTATGTGTTTAATTATCTTCAAAGTTTCAGTGAAGGGCATTTCTTTGGCTAATGGGAAGACAGTGCTAAGTGTCACAGCAAAGTGCTCCTCAAATGCTCCAACAAAGCTCCTTTTTTGCAGGCTCTTATCTGAGTTTTGACAGGCATCGTTACATTTGGTAAATTGGCACAATCAGTGTCCTTGTCAAAAATAACCAGCATTTGTTGTTATTTGTTTCTTTTTCCCTTTCCAATTCCAAGTCAAATTCCCTTGGCAATAATTTGACTGAATCCCTTTAGTTGGCACTGAAACAAGGCATGTTGATTGGTATAATAAGGGTGAGATGATTGAGGCAAAGATTGGGCCCTGGATCAAAATGTCATTTCTGAGTGGGTCTGATTGCATTGTGGCAAAGCAGGAATCTGTGATTTTTCCTAATGCAATAATCACACTGAGATTAGCTGGAAGTCTTTGACAAAGATTCCCCGAATGCCAACATGCCGTTGTGTGTATGTGTGTGCACGCCTCTGTGCAGGGAAGTGACAGTTTACCAAAGTGAATGTGAAGCACTACATTTTCTTGCAAGATTTATCGAAACTCTTCAAAGACACACTTTTTACTATGACTGATAAAAGGCAGCATGAAGATTTTCTCTGATTTAAATGGAAAAAAATTGTGGAACTTTATGGGACCAAAAAAAGGCAACTTGATGGCAAAGACACCCCAAACACTTAAACTGATACTTTGGAATTATGAACGCACCAGCTGACGTGTTACTAACATACTAACATTTATTAGCTGAACAGAGTGATAAATTACACCTATTCCCCTCCCCCATCTCATCTTTCAACTCTACAGCTCTAGAGCCCATCTGGAGGTTGGCAATAACTTACCGTTGAGGCCCAGAGTGACTGGGACACGGCTAAATGTTCATATTTATTTGCAGTCAGACATTAAACTGGGAGTGAATGGAATAAATGGGAGCATCTGCTGTTGTGTGCTGATAGCCCTGTTGGCCATGGTGGTGACTGTCCACCCTGTTATCGCGCACACACACACACACACACACACACACACACACACACACAGAAAAATCATATTTTGCATGTTTGGATCTTAACAAGGTTCCAAGTAGAGCTTCAGCATACAACAAGAAGAAATGGGAGTGAGACAAAACACTTTTTTGAGCATGCAATTTATTGAACACAACCTTTAAACTGAAACATGCTGTTTTACAGCTGATGAAAAGTTTAGGACCATACCTCCAAAAAACAACCTGTAATCCCCCCCAAAACAGATATACAGTGGGTACGGAAAGTATTTAGACACCCTTAAAATTTTCACTCTTTATTATATTGCAGCCATTTGCTAAAATCATTTAAGTTCATTTTTTCCTCATTAATGTACACACAGCACCCCATGTTGACAGAAAAACACAGAATTGTTGACATTTTTGAAGATTTATTTAAAAAGAAAAACTGAAATATCACATGGTCCTAAGTATTCAGACCCTTTGCTGTGACACTTATATATTTAACTCAGGTGCTGTCCATTTCTTCTGATCGTCCTTGAGATGGTTCTACACCTTCATTTGAGTCCAGCTGTGTTTGATTATACTGATTAGACTTGATTAGGAAAGCCACACATGTGTCTATATAAGACCTTACAGCTCATAATGCATGTCAGAGCAAATGAGAATCATGAGGTCAAAGGAACTGCCTGAAGAGCTCAGAGACAGAATTGTGGCAAGGCACAGAGCTTTCCAAAGTTAGAAAAAAGTTCTGCTGCACTTAAGGTTCCTAAGAGCACCGTGGCCTCCATAATCCTTTAATGGACGACCAGAACCCTTCCCAGAGCTGGCTATGCGGCCAAACTGAGCTATCGGGGGAGAAGAGTCTTGGTGAGAGAGGTAAAGAATAACCCAAAGATCACTGCGGCTGAGCTCCAGAGATGCAGTTGGGAGGTGGGAGAAAGTTGGAGAAAGTCAACCATCACTGCTGCCCTCCACCAGTCAGGGCTATATGGCAGAGTGGCCGGACGGAAGCATCTCCTCAGTGCAAGACACATGAAAGCCAGCATGAAGTTTGCTAAAAAACACCTGAAGGACTCCAAGAGAGAAATAAGATTCTGTGGTCTGATGAGACCAAGATAGAACTTTTTGGCCTGAATTCTAGCGGTATGTGTGGAGAAAACCAGGCACTGCTCATCACCTGTCCAATACAGTCCCAACAGTGAAGCATGGTGGTGGCAGCATCATGCTGTAGGGGTGTTTTTCTGAACGAAAACCTTCTCCCAAGTGCTCAGGTCCTCAGACTGGGCTGAAGGTTTACCTTCCAACAAGACAATGACCCTAAGCACAAAGCTAAAATAACAAAGGAGTGGCTTCACAACAACTCTGTAACTGTTCTTGAATGGCCCAGCCAGAGCCCTGACTTAAGCCCAATTGAGCATCTCTGGAGAGACCTAAAAATGCCTGTTCACCAACGTTTACCATCCAACCTGACAGAACTGCAGAGGATCTGCAAGGAGGAATGGCAGAGGATTCCCAAATCCAGGTGTAAAAAACTTGTTGCATCTTTCCCAAAAAGACTCATGGCTGCATTAGATCTAAAGGGTGCTTCTACTAAATACTGAGCAATAGGTCTGAATACTTAGGACCATGTGATTTTTCAGTTTTTCCTTTTTTATAGGTCTGCAAAAATGTCAACAATTCTGTGTTTTTCTGTCAATATGGGGTGCTGTGTGTACACTAATGAGGAAAAAAATGAACTTAAATGATTTTAGCAAATGGCTGAAACAAAGAGTGTTAAAATTAAGGGGGTCTGAATACTTTCCGTACCCACTGTATGTCAGGCATCTCCCAGTCCAGCTTTTTCCTTTCCAATACCAGTATATTGGTCATGGGTATTCTGAGCCATTACCACTGTTAAATTAATGGTTTGTAAACTAACAGCAGGCTCAACTTAAACAACTTTTACATTTTTTAAAAATATATTAAATAACTGCATTCAAGAGTAAAAATTACCTGTATTATTTTAGTGAAATAATAAATGAAAAGAAGCCAAGGATAAATACAATAAAAAAAATGTGCTGGTGTTATTCATGTAATCTATTTGCACAAGTCTTATTTTGGATCAAAATGAGTCATTTTGTGTACACTTCTGACATTTACAGTCACAGTAGTTTCTTCTTTGTAATTCTCATACGTGTTTCGCTGACAGGAGACAGCTGAAGTGGAATAATATTTACTTGCATGGACAGGCCAATGTTATCTTGCACCTAATGGTGTTATCATTGGAGAACATCCACTTTTGGTGAGAGTTGCAGCAGTTCCAAGTTTCTTTATTTGTACTCAATTTGCCTTTTTGTTCATTGAACAGCCAGGTTCCTTGGAGTCTTTTTTCCACCTTTATGCATGTCTATACTGCTTTCTCCATTGCCCTGTGAAAGCTGCTGTGCTCAAGGCATGGTTCACACCAGTCAGTCTTTCTTGAGAAGAGCCGACTTTGTCAGTGCAAACCCACATTTCACATCCCGTGTCCTTAATTAGAGCATCTGACTCCAAGTAGCTTTTGAAGAAGTCATTAGCAAGGAGACTGACTTACTTTTTCCACCCTGCACTGAAAGTGGCTACTTAGCCAGATCAATAAAGACATGAAAAGTACAACTGTTCATATGTGTCATTAGCTTAAAAGCTACAAAGACCAAACTACATAAAATCATCCTAATACGTTAAATTTGTGCATGCAGCTCACTTTTTTAAGTTGCAAAGAAACTGAAAGACAAAAATGGTACGGACTGATTTGCCCTAATATTTTTTAATGATAGTAACATTAAACATCTTTGCATCCTCCTGACTTTTTACAGCCAAAGGAAGATGACAAATGTTAAAGAATCACAGTAGTAGCTTTTAGTAATGGTTCCAAAACAGTAAACCCCCCACACACAGTGTCCATATGAAAACTGTAATGGTATTGTGAAAAAAGTAGAATTGTTCTTATAGTTCTATAGCATTTCTAACACATTCGACAGTGTCAGAATGTGACAGCTGTTATGACTTGCATCTGCTTACCAAGCAATAAGAATGCAGCATGAAATGATGCACCTATCGATGCAGAACTGGTCCCCTAGTGAAATTCCAGTAGGAATAGGTTGAGGTAAAATGTGCAAAACAAAATATTTTTTGGTTCCAAAAAAGGAAGTAAATCTAACAGTGGCAGCAACAGCCTTGTTTCTCTGATATTTCCTGCAGCTATTATCATGACTGTGCATGAAAAGAAATAGCAGAGGAATTGCAGCCATGGACTGGAGCCTGATTCAATGGGTATCATTAGTCTACAGCCTACCTACGTCAAACTTGATGCGTAATGAAAGAATACCACTCTTTACTTCTCTGAAACACCATGCAGCACATCTCCCTGTGCATAAAAACAGCCCAATCTCACAACAAAACATAGCCTAAAATTATCACAAGATTGCAGCTGTTTTGAAGGTTGTAGGTTTTTTAACTACCAAAATAACTGACTCCTTTCAGTCAATAGGTATTTCTGTCTGATGGCAATAAATATTTACTGCCATAAACAATATTATCCATCGATATCTTTATAAATGTGTGAGTATAATTCACATTTAAATGTTATAAAGTTTCCAAAAACCTACGTATTAATAAACGATGTGTAAAAAAATCAATGCCGAGTGACACATCTAACAGTGCCATTCATCTGTATTCTGTCTCTCTGAAATGTAGTCTTGGTTTTATGCTCACTTTCCAAAGCATATATAACATTTCTTTTCAGTTTTGTTTGTCATTGGTTAAATCAGGATGTTTTGAGCAGAACAGGGACAAGAGGGACATTTGAGAGGTGGGAAGGGACTATTCAAGTGGCTGCAGTTGATGCGAAGCATCAATCTTTCATATGCTTTGAGGCCACTTCAAATCAATTTCACCCCAGCCGCTTCCAGGCTAATCATGTGGCAGAGGGCAGGCAATGTGCCAAGTCTGTCTGGATAGAGGAAAAGACAGACAGACACAGAGGCAAACAGACACCCAGTCACACAGACAGATAAGCAGATAGACAGACAAACATCCCAAACCTGCACTGGGCCAGATATGGAGGAGGTTGATCTGAAATGACAGGCAGTCAACCATTTCTGCCTCAACAATATTTGCACTCTGTTTTGGTATACAAATTTATTCCACTATCTAGTCTGGTGTATTCTGAATATTGGAAAACTTCTGTTCCAAGGCCAAGGAAGAAGTACCCATAAAAATATCAGGTGAATAGTTTTAAATATCAGTCAGAATGCAATGATCTATTGTATCGGCGTTAAAACAAATGCAGTTACTGTTGTGAATACATGAAACAATCGAAAAGCTTTTTACAAATGCAAAGCATTTTCACACATAGGTAGAATGGTTCATTATGTGCAATCCCAACAGCTCTTAGCTCATAAGTGGTGCATGCATATGCAGGGTTGACTCACAAGGCTGGACACTACCCTCGCTGTGCTGCTGAGTTAGTGGTGCATATGTACACTGAGCACGCTGGCTTTGTTTATTCTATTGACTTATTTGTTCTGTCCATTGACTGTGTTCCCCGTAGCCAAGCCTCGCTTTTCTCCCTTTAAATCACCACCTCCTAATTATCTGTCACATTTTCTCCTATCCCATGCCAAAGACACACAATGGCCAATAATGACCCCGTAGACAGCATCTATCAGGCGCCCCGCCATTGATTCCTTTCTCTCTTTTTTTCCTCTCTCTCATTTTCTCGCCGTTTCCTCTTCGACTTGCATAGTCCTCGTCCTCCCGTCTTGTTCAGCCATTTCCCTCCCCTCCTCTCACTTTGTTTCTCTGTCACTCTGTGTCGGCCTCTAACGACTCCACAGACCTAATGCTGGGTGCCTGAAAGAGAGGGGCATCATCCTAATGTACTGTTTTACGGAAATGTCGCTCGTCTTTCTTTTCTTCTGTTCACAATCAATAAAAATATGCCAACACCCCCCCCCCCCCCCTTTTTCGAAAGCGGTCAAAAAATTGCGAGTGCTCACACGCTCAGACGCATTAGGGCTGTGTGTGGCAGTATAAGTTTAAGTCAAAAGTTGCCACATTAAAGTCTGGAAAAGTGCCTCAAGTAGAAGCTGTTTAACTGCTGTCACCGGCTGACTGAACAGACAGTGGGGAGTCAAAGTGGGTGACGGGCCAATGTTTGGCCAGAATGGACTCCTATATGACAGTAATGTGGTTGGAGTGTTAGCTGCCTGAGGGCTGGAGAGAAACTCGTTCCCCTCCCACAGTTTCAGCTGGCATCTGTCTCCCTTGTGCGCCTCACCCACAGCCACCACCCCTCACCCCTCGTTCACTCTTTCCCGTCTCCAAAAGCTTCACCCTGCCGAGAGCGCAGGAGCTCAGGTCATTACAGCAAACTGTCACAGCTAACTGTCACATGGCCCAGGATGCTAGCGTCACTGTCCTCGTGTCCTGACGAGCTAGGCTTGTTTCCAGTACAAACATAGCATCCATCTTCCCACCCACCTCACTGACACACTGAGCACCAATGTGAGAGAAGTCAACTTATTTAACTAGTGTACGATGAAAGGCAGAGAAATGCAAGTTACTTCTACTGCCATCTAAAAAGTCATGCATACCTTTTGGAGATCTTATTTAGAGTCATGTTTAATAATCTCACTTTTGAAGTTTTGCTTCCACTTGAACTGAGATTAGTCACCATTAGGACAACTGCAAAATCCACGCTGGACTACTGTAATCCTATCTTAACAGCTCTTTCTAAAAAGCTAAGGTTTGACCCTACATTTTAGCTGAACTGAGAAATAAGCCAACATTTCTTCAAATACAAGTCATATCAAATATAAAACAGGATTTAACAAATAGAAAACGAGTCAAAGTTGTAAATGCTTAGGTGAGGTCTTTGGAAGTCCAAGATGTTGGCCCTTTTTAAAAAATCTTCTACAACTTTCCGGTTCCATCCAAAGCTATTCTTGATGCAGAAACCTCCCTCCCACGCTATCTGTTTGGGTGAATTTGAGTCACTGTCGGTGATTGTTTGAGGGGAAAAAAAACAAAAAAAAAAAAACACCGCAGGAAAGTAATGCCTGACAGCCTGAACCAGGAAGAGAGAAGTGTTGTTTTATTACCAGAGGGGTAATAACAGCGCAGATAGCATCTATCAGCAGGGTGCCGAGAAGAGGCAGAAGATAAACTGTGGAGCACCTCGGCACAGATGATGCTCGACACTTCAGAGGAAACGAGGCTAGGACCGTCGACAGAGTTAGTGACGTGCCCCCCACCCATCACATCAGCGGCAGATGCTCCAGAAAGGGGAGACTAGAAAATATGAAACGCGCTAAACTGAGCAATAACCGTTTGTGTCTGTATGGTGTGCATGTGTTTATGAGGTCTAACATGAAAACACCGCTTGAAATGTGAAGTCCTTTTGACAATAGTAGTGTGCTCTGAATTTTACAGAGACCACATGCGACCAGGGTTTGTGTACAAGTTTTCCACAGAATGGTCGCTTTTCCACGTTTCTCTGTGTGTGTGTGTGTGTGTGTGTGTGTGTGTGTGTGTGTGTTCGTGTCCCTGGGGCCCTCTCCCTGTGTGAGTCAGTCTAGTTGCTGTAATCACTCTGCTCACTACCTTCCACTCCAAACCTGATTTGGCCAGATTGTTTCATTTTCTTTTTCCTGGCTCCTGCCCCCAATCCTCCCGGTTTCTGCTTGCAACCTATCTTTTTTACCCTCCCTCTTCTTTTTCTGTCCTGTCTCTTCATCCTTTTCTTAACCCCCACCTACCCACCCCCACCCCTGTGCATACCTCCTGCGTTTCTTTACTTCCTTCCACCAGTTTTTTTCCCCACTTCCCTTTCCACCCTCCTCCCCTCTTCGTGGTAATGGCAGCTGATTGATGGAGTTTGTTTTACTTTAATTACACTGCAGGTGAGTGGCCAGGGCTGTTCATGCTAGTGAAGCAGAAAACTCACCTTGGTTAGGCTAGAAATTGGATTGCCCAAAGTGGAAACCCAGCGCACTGGTCGGATCTTAAAACTATTGCATTTTATTACTGTTTTTTTCTTCTAGTTTCTCCCTGATTGTTTATCTGTGTGTCTTACAAGCGTATTAGACATATAAACTCTACTTTATCTTCTAAAAACATAGAGTAAACAACATTGCTAAGATTTAACGTATGATTTAACGGTTTGGTTTTTTTTGCTTAACATTTCCTTTATTGCCACATTTTTTTTCTAGCTCAGTGTGCACTATTGCAGCCAGGTAATCTCTGATTTTATTAGGAGTTGGCTAACATTTAGGCTTCTGGTTTGCTTCTTTTAGTTTAGCATTTTATTTTGAAAGTATCTTTTTTTTCTTCTTGTCTCCTCTGTTTTTCCACCACCCCACCCTGTTGTCTCAACTATATGTATATCTAGGCTATGTCTCATTATGCTAACATGCCCCCTTGCTTCCTTCATGTCTCAGCTCTGCCTTGCACTGATGTGACAGAGTGGTGAAAGGACGGAGGGGCTGAAGCTCTTAAATGAGAAACGCTTGCTTCCAGAGCAAAGTCAGCTTAAGCACTTAAGCAAAGCCAGCTTCTTATGATATGACATGCTAAACAAAGCTTGCATTAGACTCACTTGTTACATGGTCATTGTAAATGATTTGAATTTTTATGAAACTATTTATTTATTTGAATATTTGTTAGTTTCAAATTATGACACAACATCTGCGTGAGCTGTAGAAGCTTAAAAAACAAAAATGCGCGATGCTTTGCAAGCAAATTACTCTTTGTAATCTACTGTGTTTGATTTACATATGCCTGATTATGCATTATATTGCACCTCAGAATATAACTGTGATGTATTATACTCTAACGACAAAATAAATTAAGCACTGTGAGAATGAATTGTGTACAGTCTATGCTCACATGTGGAGGTGCAGAATATATCCATCAAGCCATGTGATACAATGAAAGGTTTTGCATAGAATTTACCTGTGCTTCATTGCCCTTAATGAATGTAAACACAGGAGGCTAGCAGCAATGTGGCAACCACCCAAACTGTGGAATGTCAGTGAGATTCAGAAACTTGTAATGATGAGAAAATAACATGAGGGACTTAGTTGGCGGGCGGGGCCTGAAATGACTACCAACGTCTAAGAGCGACAAATCATCAGCTAAGCCATGCAAAGAGAGCAAATTGCTTTGTACTGATGGGGTTTATCTTTTCTAGAAGGCTCCTCTCTCCTCATGCCTTTCACATGGAAGAGTCATGTTCAATTAAGGAGTTGGGAAATCCTTTATGATACCAGTTGAGGAACAATTTCTGGGATCATGGAAGGGGATAAAATATGAGGGAGCACAAGTTAGCATAATGAAAAGCACCTATAGGTTTCCTCTCCTTCTGCATTTGCTGGTCCATTTTTAACACCCTCTTTACATTCTCCTGAGATGTCCCATTACTTTTGTTGGATCTTTACTAACTAACTTAACTAACCTGGCTCTAGGGATGGGTGAAAAGTTGAGAGCTGCTGAGGAGTAATGTTATTAGCAGCTGGACGCATTGTAACATGCGTTCCAACGGGACTAATGAAGTTGCTGAAATTAGCTGTAAAGAGTCCAAAATTCATACTAAAAAGTATCCAAATGTTGTCCAGAAAATGTTATGTTTCCTGCATAGTGAGAATTTACTGTGTTTGTGTTTTATATCTTTTATTCACTACTATCAAATACTTTAATGATATGATATTGATATTTTGAACAGACCAGTATTCTTTTTTTGTCTGCATATGTGTTGTTTTTGTGAACCGTGCACAGTAATAAAAGCTTCATTTCTACCAGTAAATGAGCATCTCTTACATGCAGGGCAATAGCTGTGGCTTTAGCACTCTCTTTCAAATTACACGGGCTCTTTTCACTTATTCTGAATTTGCCTCCCTGCAATCTGTGTTGAATTTTTCATCTGCTACTATTTAACTACTCATTAAATTAAAAATTAAAAAAGAGACTTTTTGGTAATTTAAATGCACGGACAACACCTACAAATAACGTCATACACAAATAAAACCTCATTTTAGCTCAGACACTAAAGTCATAGATGCATTATTTGTTCTCATATGGCTGATTGGTGAATAAAATATCAGTGGATATGCCCTTTTAATGACTAGAGACATCCAGGCACACTGAGCATGTAAAAAAGATCTTCTGCGCTGATGTTTTGTTTAAAAGTTTCAGGCTTATGCTCTCATTTGATTTGTCGGTATGCCCTGAGGGATTTAGTGTTCCCAGCAGAATCTCTTGTGGGCAGCTTAGATCCTTTAAGGAGCTCCCTTGAGAGCAGAAACTTTCCCATCATTTGTAATAAACGCTATAACTCTTTGACAGTAACTGTCTGCTGGAAGTGCTTGTCAAATGTTGGGGCTTTTCCCTTCTGGTAATTAAATGCAGATTTTCATCATTCAGCAGAAGGAATCAGATTTCTGTCTGCAGGCTTAATTGTAAGGATCCTTAAAGATCTGAGGTGCATGTGCAAATGTAACAGGAACATTTTTTGCAACTTGATTAATAAAAAGTAAGTGAGAAACTCAACTTTTGCTGCTCTCTAACTACAGTTGGATTGTGGCTAGTGTATTAAAAATCCAAGCAACTGTAGCCCCTAACATCAATGATTAAAACAAACATAGAAACAAACAAACAAAGAAACGAACGAATGACATTGCCGACATCGTCTCTGCAAGTATTTAAGATAAAGTAAATAACATTTAATATTTCTTCATTTACCTGTGGTCACAAACTGCTGTACACAAAATAGAAAATGAGCAAACGATACAAGAAAATTAAATGCCATGAAACAAAAACAAAAGATAACCTAAAAAAAGTTTTGTATCCCTAATTAATTAAAATTGTTAAAGTCATCTTGTAAATTTTAACAACTTATTTCCCCAAAATGAAATAGTTCTTGCCAGTGGACAGCTTTCTTGTTTTACTTTTTTTTTTTTTAACCAAATGCAGGCTGTTTTGGCATAATTTAGTTTTTCCCAGGGAAAAAAGGTGGACTTGGCACGGTGTCATAAAAGCGTACTTCATAAATCACCCCAAACATTTTGGGGCTTAAATACACCCCTATGTTATCTTGATAACTGCATGCATTTGTCTGCTTAACTAGTAGATACAGAGCGGTGCTTACTAACTATGTGAGTGAAGACAACTGATAACAGATATTAAGTAGACTGATAGCATACATGCGACTATACTGATGTGAAGCTTCAGTACAAATGCACCACTTTATTTACCTGAATAGAAGGAGAAAAGAAATACCAGACAGCAAAAGTCACCCCAAGTCTAGACAGTTCTAGCTTTCCTTAAAACCCCTCTTTATGGAAACATCTGGCCCGCTGATTGTTACTTGCTCTTCTAGCTCTCCTTGTACCTTTCAGGACACAGAATACTTACTGAGCAATTTCCTGCTCTCTGTCTCTCAATACTGCAGCATGTCAGGACCATAGACAGATCCAGTGGCTGGAAGACTCAGGGAAAAGATTGCTCTGGCAATGTTAATACTTTACTGTCACAGCTTGTTAGCATCATTTATATTCCTCATTTAAAATGACTGTTTGCAACTTAATCTCAGCTACAACTGATTTTGCCCTTGGGGAATGAAAATGCATCAACCTTTTTTTCCCCCATAACATGACAATTGTATAGTTACAAATTCAGCACATCATAGCTCTTCTGTAGCAACCACTCCCCCACTAATTATTGCTTGCGCCAATGAATCGATATGGAGTTGATGTTTGCATTGCATGAGCAGTGGAATGGTTTGGTTTACTTAAAGCTGATGGTTACCAAAGTCATTATCATTCTATTCACTTTGCGGTGTTGCATTTGTACTATTCAAATTACTGAACACATCCTAAAGTAATCAGCCATTAGCAGACTTGGATTTAGCATTTAAGAGCAAAGGCTAAATGTACAGCAAAAACTTACTGAATGATTTAAAAAATGACAAACAAAATAAAGGAATAAAGAAAGAGAGTGTGGAAAAGTGTGCGATGAATATAGAATATTTTAGAGTTTGAGCAACAGGAGGAGGAATAATCTCATATTATCAAATTCTTATATGTTCTCATACTTACCGACTTATTTATGCTCCTTCAACCTTTCCGTGTACTTGAATTAATTATGCAGTGGTAGCGCGGAGCATGCTAATTTGTTAAAACAGAAAAAACAGATGGGAGTTTTAAAGACTTAAAATCAAAACAAAATACGAAAAAGAACATAAAGAACGTGTAAACCCATCTCATGCTTACCTCTATATATACAGAAACAGGACAACATACCGTATACCTCCATGCTCATCCTGCTTGTCATTCCTGTTCACCTTTGGCACCTTTTTGTTTTCCCCTGTGAGGTGGTCATCCCATCCACTTCTTTCTTATTCTCACTATTCCATCTGCTCTCTACCCTTTTTTGTCTATTTGTCAGAAAAATGGGTCATCAGGGAAATTCAAACAACCTGGAAGTCTTCCATACTGTTGCCATCTGCCTTGTACACGCATGACTGCATAGCCATACAAGACCCTATAGCATCCAATGTCCACACTGTGGGAGTAATGTAATCCACGCTCTTCACATAAGCTTATCCCTAAAACTTTCTAAAGTTTGTTGTTGCAGATTTTGTTTGTTTGATCAGTTTACTTACGTTACATAGAGTCTTGTACTTTTGCCATTGCTGGTACATCCTAGGATTCTATGATAATTATTTTTTTTAAAGAATTATTTTATTAAGATTGCTTCATTATAACATCTGCCTATCAATTATTTCACCTATCAATTATTTGAGATATTAAAATTGGCTAAAATAACAAAACAAGAAACACAGTTTCACAAATTTTAAACAAAACTCTGAGCTTAATGAAAATTAATTTTCAAGAAAAAATAGGCATAAACATTAAAGCAATTATACAGACAGTTTATCACAATTTATAACTTCCAGTGATCTACTGTTTGCATTCTCATGTGGTGCACAGAGATGTCCTGCACAATGACTGCATCTCTGAAGAAAAACAAAGGTTAAGTGATCTAGCAAAAATGTCACCTTACGGTGTTTGCAGATTATCAGAGTTGTCATGCTGCTTGCCCTTTTGGATTACATGTTTCTATCCCTGAAGTTATTTTGGTGAATACAATGTTATCAGAACCCCTTAGACATTATGGCCAAAGAAACAAACACTGTGCCCAGGTAATCACCTGGGATTATCAGTGATTATTAGTGATCAGTCTCGATGATCATCGTGTCTACAATGTAAACATACCAGTGGGCAATGTGAGCATGTAAGAACACACAACAAAGAACAAATATTTAAGTCACCTTTCGTTTCTTCTCATTGATTCTTAAACAAGATTCCTTATAGCGCCAACCCCTGCAGCAGGCTAATACACCCAGTCTGCCCATTAACCAAAACTGATACCAACTCTCCATAAAACTACCAAACCCATGAGGACTGGGAAATCCTGTAAATCTAAATAAACTTTTTTTTAGAGAAGAAATGTATCCAGATTTAAAATTTTCTTTTGTTAAACTGTTAAAAGAAATTAAACACAAGAAACTTTTTACTAATTAAATACAGTCTCAAGCCACTCCTTTCTTTTTTATATTTTACTTCCAGTGAGACAGACTTGTAATGTTTAAAACTGGTCTTAAGCAAAAGTTCTTCAGACTTTCTAAAGGTCTTTAAAGTTTTTCTTTGGGCAGTTTTTCTTAGGTGTGCTAAATAAATCTGAGAAACTGGACAAGTGGAGGACAAAAGAACAAGTGACAGGCTTAGAAATTAACAAACACACAAAACAGTATCTGAAAATCATATCCTAAACCCTTTAAAGCCAAGTGTATCGTATTTGATACATGACTTTGAGACTTCTACATCCTCAGTCAGAAAAACTAAAATAAATTGCATGATACATTTTTAAAAAACAAATTACAAAAAGTGCCCGATGTAGCAAATATGAAACTAATTAATACTCAGATATCCAAATTAATATGTAATTCATTCCTTTTTTAGTTTATAATTTTGTCAGAAGGTTCACTAAAACACTTTTTTTTAAATTTTCAAGCATTAAAGTGTTAAGAAATTTGAAGACCTGCCCATGGACCTGATACATGCATCTGACCCATTAATATGAAACCATCTTCTATCCAGTGAAGCCTCATCAGAATTAGTCTAAGAATATTTTAAGGAATGGAAACAGGGAGAAAAGGCTGAGGTAAAATACAGAAGAACTGGACTGCAAATCAGTGGCAACAGGTTCTGACAGAGTGATGAATCCAAATGTCTTGATTTTCCACATGACGATGATCCCAAACACACTGCCAGTCCAGTAAAAGCATACCTGGGTAGAAAAACACACAGTGGAAGACGATCAGACATAGACTGTCTTCCCCGGCGCCTGGATGTCAACATTATGAAGCCACGTGGGATCATCCAAAGCCAAAGAAGAGCTTTGAAGGTCCTTAAAGAAGCCTGGAGAACTATTCCAGAAGACTGCTTAAAGAAATGACAAAAATGGCAAAATGATCAAACTATTAATGCTTTAGGATAGGTCAGAGGTCAAAGTGTGACCTGATATTTTTACATACACCGCACTTGTGAGAATCACAGATTCTAGTTTTATCAGAATTCATTTCAAACTTTTCGAGCTGTCATGTTGACAGACAGAATGACACGCATCCAAACACTAACAAAAACACAATCTCCTTGGTGGAGGTGACAAGTGAACTATTACGAAATAAACAAAGCAAGACGATAATCTAAAAAGCTTGCTAAATGTATATGAAAACAAATGACATGAGGTGCTTAAGTACAGCAGTGGAAAGTGTAATAAAGTGTTTTAGTGTGTAGAAAAAGGTGCGACAGTGTAGGGTTGTAAAAAAATGTTAAAATGAGAGAATGGCTAATTCTCTGCTCGACCGATGTGTTGCCTTGTAGAGAATCACTGCATGAGGTAGAAGAGCTTTCCATTATCTGCCCTTGTGGCAGTGGAGCTGAATCAGTCTGCTGGAGACGGTGCTCTGCTGCCTGTCCAGTAAATGGTGCAGAGTATGGTTAGAATGATCCTTAATGGATAACAATTTGTTCCATGACCTCCACTCCACCGCAGCTTCAAGTGCCCAGTTTGCAGCCAATCGCAGAGCAGGCCTTCCTGATCACTTTATTCACTTTGCTGGTGTCACCACATCTGCTGTATCGTTCTGTTCATGTCGAAGGATCTCAGTTTCCCAAGTAGAGCCTGCTCATCCACGTCTTACAGCTTCTGTGTTGGTCATACAGTTCAGCCTGTTCTTGATATAGATGTGTCGGTGCTTTTCTAGGAATAAGCAATACCCCTGTAGAAAAAAGGTACAAATAGCTAATATATGTTTATTCATTAGTCCTACTAATGTTTTTAGTTTAGCCATTTGGCATACCTACAGTATAGGTCACTGTTTGGCACATTTTTTTTCGTCAGTAAGATTTCCCACTTTCTTTTTCCTAACAGCTATCTCATCCTCTGCACTCAACTCAGAGCTAAAGTCTTCACTGGAGTTATAATCCTCTGCCAACACAATTTATTTGAATGTTTTCTTTCCAATAAAACGTATAAAATGATGATACATTATGAAAAAAGAAATCTTCTTTCTCCTTCATGACTAACTTCCGTTTCCTTTATGCAGTCTGGACTGTATATGGCTCACTGGAAAGTCAGGATGTCATAGCAGCAGCTACTTCTTCTTTTACTGCACCTTGAGTAGATTTTCAAACTGCATTTCTTCAGCACATAAGGTTTGAGGTCAGAACTTTGTTTCTATAGAGGCTAATGGTGAATTGTGAGTTGTTAAATCTTGCCAGGTCTCCTGTTCCCAATGGTAGTTAGATATGTACTCCACTACCATTACCCAAACCCCACAGCAACCAGAGAGCTTTCCTTCTGATTGCTGTCATCAGCACTGAATGATCATAAACTTCTCTCTTGTAGGACTTGCACACAGCAACATCTTGATATAACTTTCTATTAAGTTAGTGAAAGCTGACTGTGCTGTGTTCCACTTACTTTATCTGCAATCATTATTTTGTGGTTACATCTGATGATAGTGGACATGTTTGGGCATAGCATGTAAAAAAAGAGCCACCATTATTTTTTACACCTTTCTGTCTTGATTAAAAATGATGTGAAATAGAACAGCATGTGTGAATGATTTCACACCTTTGCTCGTGGCAAAGAAAAATAGATCTGCTGGGTTGTGGTAAATATCTCATGCATGCTGCCCACTTTATTTATTATTATATTCATTGACAACCTCTGTGTTATGTAAAAAGGTAAGTCCAAATTCCCTCTTCATATCAAACGTTCATTCCTTACAGTTCAGTGGAATATACAGAAGATATATGTAGTAAAGAAACGCATAGTCAGAATTAATGAGAACTGCACATATCAGGCAGTTTGTCAGTTGTGCCTCTTATTCCACTGTCTGTTTGTAATTGTGCCAAACACCTCGCTTCCTGGGGCGATTTGAAGCATCTCATTGTGAGCCATTGCCAGTTGGCTGATAAAGCCTTCTATAAATGTCTTAGGGATTTTCTGATAATACATTGCGTTGTGCGAGTTTTCTCTGAAATTGTTCCTGATTATTCAATGTAAATATAAATTATGGTGTGATCGGAAATAGAGGCCGTGGTGTTAGATACAGTGTGCAAATAAGCAAGATTAAAGGGCCACCTTGGGGTTGTGCTCAGTGTAGGTTTACATATTGTCACGTACTAAGTGATTGAAGCTTTTTCTGTTTTCTCTATTTTTTTTGTTGGTCACAGATAAACATACACCTTAAGCATCAACTAATTAATTAACCTTGATAAGCAAATTACACGGAGAAGTCAATGTGAAACATTAACATGTAAATCATAATAATTTGGAAGAAAGATCTGCAAGTTAGATCTCAGTATGAAACAGCTGTGGCAGACCCACCATTGCCACTGAGCTAGATATTACTCTTCTAGATAGAGGCATTATTGGTGGATGTATCATCATTATACCAACTCAGTCAACATCTCTGGTAATTTCATAAACTGGCAGGTATACCAAAAACCCAAGCCAAAATAAATTCGTGACAATGATATTCCCTATAAAACATCTGGAGCAGGAGAAAACAGAGCAAAAGGATGAGAAGAGCAGGACAACTTGAGCTAAACTGAAGCACAGATTCTTCTGGTGTGGAGTTTGGGGAATTTATCAAACACTGATAAAAAAGAAAGAGAAACAAAAAATAAGAACATAAAGCGTTTGTAGGTGCCATGTTTGGGCTGTACTAACAGTGTGATTCCTTGGCGTACACTGGGAAGGTGAAATGAGTCTTATTTGAAATGGACAAAAGCAACCAGGAATATACAACAACAACGACAAAATTAAAAAAAAATACACCAACACACTTATATCAGGTTGCTATACACAGAATAAATCATCCTTCTTCTCAGACAAAAGGAGAGCATGAAAGTTAGGGCGTAGTAATAAAGAGGAGAGCAGAAATTCATACAGACAAATGAAGAGGGGTGGACTCTGCATGGAGCAGTAATCACAGGGGGTGCTACTCAACTGGAGGACCGAGCAAACGAAAATACACATAAACAAAGCCCTTTTTGATCTTCAGAGAAGCAAAAATATTGATTGGAGCTCTATGTGGTCAGTTAGGCTCTGCATTCAGAAATAAAGTTGAGCTTGACGGTGGGTAGGCGAGGGAAGCAGCTGAGGCAAAGAGTACCTCAGGCTAATGTGTCTGTGTCGAAGGCATCATGGGTTGAAGAGCCAACAGGTGGCCACCATGCTTCAGGGTACAGACTCACCTGGTGGATGCTGCACCACAACCCCTACCAAGAAAAATGAAGTGTTTGATCTCCAGCAAGAGGCTATGAGGGGAGAATTCAGTGGCTCAGAGCAAACACATAAATACAGTGTTACAAGTTTAAAGTTCCCCGACTAACTTAATGATGATTGTTTTTGTACTGCAGAATATTTTAATGTCTAAAAGAAAACGTTGTAGAAGGCATTACATGCCAGATCATATCAGCTTTATTATGATTTGAAAGAAAAGGTAGAATTGTGTTATGTAGCTGGGTATTTGGTGTAAGTATTGGTGTTCACCTCATTGTTACCAACTGGCTAGATTTAGCAATATTTTTACCTATTGAGTTTTTTTTATTATTATTATTTCTGCAGGTAGAGGTGTGGGTTACAACTGCAATTCTGGAGATGTTGGTTCTTGTTTTGTTGCACTCACTGTTTAGTTAGATTTTTGCAACAATACTATTTAGCTAGACTGAAGTTAAAAAAATGGTTTGGGTTCAATTCAGGGCGTGCTAACATCAGTGGATCAGTGACCTGCCCTGTTTGACCTGAAAAGCACAATTTGTTTGACTTGTGTGCCTTGGTGTGATAAAGTAAACTGTACCTTGTTATACTTTCATCAAAGAAATCCAGCTCTTCACTGATGACAGCTGCCTTCATAAAACTGAGTTCAGGTAATTAACTACTCTAAAAGGCATGTGAGAAGACACTGTGTCACTTCTTTCATGATTAACCTACAAAATGCATAAAATCACGAAGCCTCTGTTCTCTGCAAGATTGCTTTTCAAGGCCATGCATGTGTGTAAAAGTGAAAGCAAGTGTGTGAGAGAGAAAGCAGTTGATGCTGTAGTTCATTCAGTCCTGGATCATTAAGAGCAGTGTGTGTGCAGTGTGTGTGCAGTGTGTGTGCAGGCCAAGAGGGGAGGGGGCAGAATCGTGCTCGGGCACAGTGCAGGGCAACCATAACTAGTGTGGCTAAACTGAAACAATGCTCTCATTGATCACTAGAGAAATGATGATCAAACTTCACTACTGATGATTAGTAAAACGTATTTATTATAACTCACTTGTTAAAAGGAAAACAAAGAAAACTATTCAGTGAACTTTAATTAACTACCACTTTACAAGTTAAGTTACAAACTGTTCATCGTCCTATGATGATTATGTATTTGGAGCGTTTGCGGTCTCAGTCAAAGGTAGTATATAATATAACATGGATGTAGCTTCTGGTTTGGGAAAAGGCCAGTGTGGAAGACTGAAGGGCACCAGAGAACTGCGGTTATAACAAAAAGACTTTCAGTCCCATCCAAATCTATTTGAAAACTGCTTTTTGACTTCCTGACAAGTTTATGGTCTTAGTCACTTTGGTTCATTTAGAATATAAAATTAAGTCTATTTTGTAAATCTTGGTCATACCATGTTTCCATAGATCAGGGGTGTCGAACTCCAGGCCTCGAGGGCCGGTGTCCTGCAGGTTTTAGATATCACCCTGGGTCAACACACCTGAATCAAATGATTAGTTCATTACCAGGCCTCTGGAGAACTTCAAGACATGTTGAGGAGGTCATTTAGCCATTTAAATCAGCTGTGTTGGATCAACAACACATCTAAAACCTGCAGGACACCGGCCCTCGAGGCCTGGAGTTCGACGCCTGTGCCATAGATTATCCATGGTGCATTCATTAGATGATCATTTGCAATTTTGAAACCAAGATGGCAACAGCACAAATGCTAATCTCGAGGCTTCAAAAGGTGCCTTCAGATACCAGTGGCTGATGTTTGTGGTAACTACTTTTATACTATTTTTGGTGCCAATTAATCATATAAATAGAAGTAACCCTTCACATATTTGGATGGATTTTGCACTTGTACAATGCTGCAGTTGAACACATTGTGACAGCAGCTACACCGTGCAGTTGCACTGCATAGTGGATTTGACTGTCCAAGGCGGGATATAACTGTTAAATTTGTGATGTACGTTTTGAAACAGGGCAGCTTAGACACTTTTAGATGATCTCATAAGTACTTTAGGTGCAGCATTGTGAGGTTTTAATCTGTTAGTTTCTTGTTATCACCCCTGTAAAACGCTCTCAGTTGAGGCACGAAATGATGGAAGATGTTCATAAACAGTTGAGTGAAGGCTATGAAATTATAATTGGGGCTGTTAATGCTGTTTGCGAAATCCTGCCATAATTCAATCCTATCACCTTTGATATCTCTTTTAGCATGTTTATGATCAATTGAGGATAACAACATTTGTATTTATTATTATTCTGATGTGCATAAAGGGGCAAGAAACCGCTTTAATTCCAATTGCAGTAAGTAATTTTCATTAAATGTCAATTTGTTATTAATTCAGAGCAACGCTGAAATCAAATAGTGTTCATTAATCACTGTGCCGTCCGGCGCGCTGCTAATTAAAATGTTGGGGGCGAGCTCGTTATTCACTGGCAGACCTGATTGTTAATGTCGACTCATTGTCCTCCTCCACCACGCTATCATTTATTTTCTTTGGTTTTCTTGTAAACTCTTGTTAATTATTAAATAGCTTTTTTGGACCCCTTGTGACAATTTTCAGATAGTCATCCGAACGCTGCCACCCAGAGGAAACTGTCCTTTGCTCTAGGAGAGTGCACTGCAACCGACCATATGGGAAGGGTTCTATTAAAACCACATATTTAACAACATGAAAAAGACATGAAGCAAAATGCATTTGAATTAGAATTGAAAGTTTTTGAAAAGTATAAAAATCTGCAGACGTTGCATCTTTGTGTCATATGGGTGCTCTTTGTGTCCAAGAGCACCCATATGTCTCTGTCAATACCTTTTCCTAGCATTCAGTGGCGGTCTGTTTGGGATTTGTGTGCGTTAAATAATGCAGTACTGAAAGGTCAGGAACGAGATGGGGAGAGGGTCAGTGCTTTGACGAGTTGCACATGGGGGGTTGGAGCTGAGGCTCCGGGAAGCTGCCGTTAATTTCCAGGTCAGTTCCAATAATGAAATGCATACGGTAAATGTCAAACAGCACCCGTTGACGAGTAATCCACCTCCTCTGGGAAATAATGAATGGCTTTCTTTAAGACCCCAACTAACTCCTTCGAACGGAGAAATCAGCATGCAGCTGAATTATGTTTAGGCACAACCAGCCTTTTCTGTGTCTTACACTCGGGTTTGTGGCTTCAAGTTTAACATGTGTGATATGAAGTGCAGTAAAACCATAACTGTGGGCTGATTTTAAAAATGGAAATTTCACACTTAGAGAAACAGAGCAGAATTCTTAACCTTCACAACCCTGGTGTAGGTTTATTTTATAGTGTGTTCTAAAATAAACAACCACTCAAACTGAATCTGTGGTCCAACCCTTCAGTTTTTCTCCGCTAAATGTTTTTGAGGTCCACAGGGCTTTAAATCTGTTGGATCTAAATAAATCTGCAGGACCAGATCAACTTGATCCCTATTTTCTTAAGTTGGCTGCAGATTTTATAGCAGAAGCAATAACTTACATTTTTCATCTTAGCCTCTCGAACAGCGAGATCCCTGTAATATGGAAATCTGCCTATGTTCTCCCTTTGCTGAAAGGAGGTGATCCTTCAGATGTTAATAACTACAGGCCCATATCTAAATTGTGTGTTCTAGCAAAAGTTCTAGAAAAGTTCATTAGTGAACAACTGAAAGACTTTTTGGACAAAAATTCAGTTCTTTCCCAACATCAGTCAGGATTCAGAAAACAACACAGCACAATAACTGCTGCTATTAAAGTGGTTAATGACATCGTTGATTCAATGGACTGCAAAAAATACTGTGCTGCTCTTTTTCTTGACTTGTCAAAGGCTTTTGATACAGTTGACCATGCTATTTTATTAAATAGACTAAACAATATTGGTCTATCTGTAAATGCTGTAAGTTGGTTTTCAAATTACTTGTCAGCAAGAAAACAGTGTGTCCATGCTGCTGGGTCTTCTTCCTCTTTTCTCCCAGTATCCAAAGGAGTTCCGCAGGGCTCCATATTAGGGCCATTGCTATTTTCTCTTTACATACATTGTGATAATTTGTCAAATGCAGCATTTCATCTTTATGCAGATGATACAATTGTTTATTGTTCATCCCCTTCAGTAGCACAAACCCTGCAGTTTCTGCAGTCTGCCTTTGATGTCGTTCAGTCCCATTTAACTCAACTTAAGTTGGTGTTAAATCCAGAGAAATCCAAGTTCATGTTATTCTCAAATGGCAAAGATTTGTTAGCTACGTCTCCTAAGATTAAAACAATTCAAGGAACTGAAATTGAAATGGTCACAACTTACAAGTATCTAGGGATCATTATAGATCAGAATTTGTCATTTAAGACTCACATTCAAAGGCTTGTGTCGAAGTTAAAACTAAAACTAGGTTACTTTTTTAGAAACCAATCCTGTTTCTCCCTCCAAGTGAGAAAACACTTGATTCATGCAACTTTTTTACCTTTATTGGATTATGGTGACCTGCTTTTTATGAATGCACCTGCCCACTACCTAAAGAGGTTGGATACTGTGTACCATTGTGCTTTACGTTTTATTACTGGCTATGGAAATCGTGTACATCATTGTTCTTTGTATGCTGCTGCTAAACGTCCATCTTTGCATATTCGCAGACTCTCCCATTGGTTGCTCTTTATCTATAAATCTCTCCTTGGGCTGGTTCCATCTTATTTATATGTTTATATGTGTAAAGCAAGCAATACAGCCTTCGTTCGCACAATATCATACAATTGATTGTCCCAAAAATCAGAACAGAACTGGGGAAAAAGGCTTTTTTTCCCCTGCTTCCTGGAATAATCTGCAGAAGGAACTGAAATTATCAGAATTGGTTACCTTGGGAGAGTTTAAGTCTGTCTTAAAGGAACGAGAGAACAGCTCTTTTACTCAGTGTGATTGTTTTTAATGTACTCTTAATTTGATCTGTTATTGTATATTTTATACATGTTGGTATGGGATATTGTATTTGTTTTAAATGTTATATACCTATGTGGTATGTGACTTTTGTTGCCATGATGCCAGGTCTCTCTTGGAAATGAGATTTTTAATCTCAATGAGATTTTTACCTGGACAAATAAAGGACTAATAAAAATAAAATAATAAAAAATACCCACAGTTACAGAACAGCACACAGTTCTGGATGTAATTGTGCATCAATATCCTATTTACAACTAGTGCATTTTGTATCTTTAATGTACCCTTATATGTTTATATACAGAATAAACAAACACTGAGAAATCCCAGAGGATAATCTTTATTCTAAGATGCAAGCATATCCAATCTCTTCCCTTAAAAGCGTAGATTCATTATACTCGGTATCCTTTATTAAGCGAACATTTCCCCAGCTAGAAAAAGGAAGACTCTTTTTTTGATGTAAGACGCCAACTTACATCAAAAACTCGAAGCAGCTGGAAACAGTTCACCTGGCTCTGTCTAAAGTACAAAAAATAGGCTACAGCTAGCAGCACTTGATGCTAAATATCCCCACTCAACATGTTGATTATTGTTAGTTCACAGTGCACACACACTGAAATGCAAGAAGAACCATTTAGGTGTTTGTAGGGTGTTAAATGCTGTAAATATATCTTGGCAACCAGCAGCCAAAGGTGCAGCGAGTTCCCCGAGCCTCTGATGTTTGCTTGGCTCATAGTAACAACAAAATTCCTACAAGGCAAGAAACAGTAAATCCTTGTGAAAGCACAACTTGACATTCTGTTTGTGCGCGGATTAAAAACAAACTGCAATGTGTTGACTAGTGAGTTGGAGAGGCACCTGTAGGCCTATTCTGAAACTCTGAATAAATGAAAAGGTGGCTGCTTCACCCCGCTGTTTATGCAAAGCTAACTACCTGCTGGTCTGAGCATCACTCTTAGCACAAAGGCTAGACAGTGGTATCAGTCAACTTAGTGTCAAAAAACAAAACAACCACACCCCAAAAACAAATAAGTGCTTTTCACAGAATGTCAAACTTACGCTCTGTGCTGACTGACATGCAACCAACACTTGCAGACAGGATCTGCAACATCAAACCATAAACAAACTTATGGGAACAGATACTTGGGTTTTCTATTTTATTAAGCGTCAAACTGCTTCTGTGAAATTCAAATAAATCATTCTGAACAACAAACCAAGTTGCTGTGAGCGTGTTCGTACTTTTCACAAAAGAGCATCCCCTTTAAAACACTGTCACAGCTCTTCATTGTGGCGAATGAAGACACTTTGTGCCTTATCAACAGTTTTATGCAGAGCACAGCTCTCTTAGTTTCATTGTCATAAATTATTGAGGTGATTGTTGGGAAGAGAACAACAACACAGCTACCTTTAGTGAAAGACGAAAGCTGTAATGAAAGGCTCAAGGTGACTCGCAGACTACATTATCTTTTGGTTGCTCTGTTTCAATGTCAGCTGCAAAGACAGATTCTCCTTTCATCTATGCCCTTGTTCTGTTTTCGCGTCTGTGCGGGAGAATAAAATATGCGGAAATTTGTGGGTATGCTGTATGTGTGTGCAAAATGAGAGAAATCACTGGAGAAGCATCAGTTAGTTTGAGAGGCGTTGGGAGGGCGGGCTATTGGGGGAGGGTGGAAATGACTAACGGCCTTTTGTGTAATTAATGAGGACAGCGTTGATTTCCGCCGATAATTTAGCATGGTTGCCAGCGCTTGACTTCTGATCCCCATTTACCCTGCTCTGTCTCTATTTAGATCAGCCTAGTGTGGGAGGACTGTGTTAACCTTGGAGAATAGACACAAATCACAGGCAGATGCACAGAAAAACACAAAGCCTTATCCACGTCCGCACACAGGACCCCCCCTGAAGTCACCCACACGTACACACGCAAACATTTATACCCCCTTCATCTATTTTGCACCTTCTCTCTTTTCACACACACACATCAACCATGTGCACACATGCAAACAAGGAAAAGGCATCTGAAAGCGCACAAGCGCGCACATGCACACACACACCCACACCCACAAGCACCTAAGGCAATGGAATAAATGCATCTGTAATGATAGCAGATAAGGACTCCCAACCAGGCCTGTAGTCATAGCTCAGTGATTTGGCTAGCAGGGAAAGGGATTGTGGGAATGAAAAACAAGCCAGTGGAAACTTCTGGGCCTCCAGGAGTCAGCAACCAAAAACCCACAGTCAGTCAGTCGGACAGAGAGGAAAAGCTCCAAGGTACTCTTTCAATATGCTGTCAGAAGCTAAGCAGAAATCCTATTAAAACAACAATAATACTCTGTTTCTTTTAAACATGCTAGCGAGATTCAGCACACAGTTTAAAGCAGATTTATAATCAAACTACTTGTCCTTTTGTACATGGACATCTTGGTAATGATATGTTTGCTCCTGTTAATGAAATTGCTAATCACTTTCTGCTGTAACATGTTGATTTGACAGACGTCTGAAAAAAGCGCAATGCAAGCAAGCTGGTGATGGCAGAAGCATTGATCAAAATACCCAATAATCACCTGCATTATTTATTTATTTCTGGTGGCTTATTGTATATCAGGAACATATGTTGGCTTAAGGCTCGCCGTGTTCAGGTCGCTGTAAAGACCTGATTGACATGCAAGTGCCGGCATTCTTTATTCATTCACTTCTATCCAAACATCAATGGCACAAGGCTGTATCACCAGCTAGAGCTTAAACAAATGGCACGCGTCTCCCTCAGGCCTCACAGCTGACATTTCCTAGATTTATTATGCATGTGGATAGGCTGCAGGGAATTCAGGTGCAACTAGATAATACTTGAGGTATAATAGTGGGTTTGTACGTCTTACAAAAACACAAATGCCCATATTGCACAGGGGAACATAGATGTGTTCATCTTCAATATTCACGGCCTTCCTGTGACACAACCCACATGTACATGCCCTGAAATATTTTCACAACACAGTTTCACTCTTTCTTATTACGAGTTGTGTACAGTTTTCATACTTTTCCTTGCTTAATGTTGAAGTGTAAGCGATACTCCTGCAGGCGACTCAAAGAAGGGGTGTGTTTCTTTTTTCAGCGTGAATCACCCAGCCAGCCTGTCAGTGCATCCATCACTGATGCCGGGCAGTTCTGCGTTATTAAACTTTACGCACGCTAGTGTTACGTGAGAGACCCCCAACTGTCATACATTATGCATGCTGTAGGTATTTTTCAGGGGCTTTCAGTAATGAGCTCAAAGCTTGCTTCGGAGGACCCTGGTGTTTTAAAGCGGGGTTCCAGCCCTGGCATCAACATCGGAGGATGTGAAATTTAAAAAAAAAAGAAATCACACTACTGAGCAGTGCGATGCTGCCCCCGCTCATACACCTGCCTTTGACCATCCCCAGCCTGCAGTGCCACACATGATAAGCTTCTTATTCATATGTAAAACAGGGGCTGTGGGGTCACCCAAATGATCTTACTGCTGGACTTCTGACGAGAGCGGCTTAAAATGCCACATGAAACTCATTAATCAGGGACAAGTTGATGTTGCAGTTGTAGGTGAACGCAGCAAAAGTCCCGGCTGGAGGTTAAATATGCTTTTTAAAAGTTTGACATGTAGTTTCTTTCAGATGACGGTCAAGTTTACTATCACAGAAAGTCAGGATGGACTGGACTTTGAGCAAAGCATACGAGCTGCACACACTGCGCCACCTCCATAAATCTCTAACAAAGCTGAGACATCTTTACTGTTTTTAGCCAAAAGTTTTGTTACATAGAAGTTGCGATCTCATTGCCCTGTTGTCTGCATCCCAGAGATAAAAAAAAAGCATCTTACCTCAGTATTGTTTAAATTTATTCTCCGAGTCATATAGTCAACATTCATCATGTAAAAATATGTCAAACATTGCATCAAATCTTTAATTATAAATCACCTTTACCAATAATATGGCACTTTGAGAGGAAGAGGTGGTAAAAAGAGATGGATCATAACCAAAAACAGGAACAGGGCAAAGAAGAAATCCTGTCAAGGGTATTATGGAAGTGTCTGAGAAGGAAGGCCATAGATCAAAGCGTGGGACGGCCATTTGTTCCTGAGGAATAATAGCTGTGATGTGTGTCGGACCCGCTGACCCGCTGGAACAATAAAGCCGAGTTGCGGCTGCCTAAGAGCAATGACCTTGTGCGGTTGAAACCTGCCTGAAACAGGGAAAAAAAGAGAGATGGATGGGTAGAGAGACGCATGACCAGGGAGAAACAATTACAATCTATATAAAGGCTGATTCCTGTCCGACACCGCCACTCACACTGCTGAGAGAAGATTGTTGTCGGCTTTCTCTTAACAGTAGAGTAAGAAAAAGAGACTCTTTTTCTTTTATAAGGCATGAGGGTAGAAGACTTTTTTAAGGCAGCCCACTGTTTTACTACCTGTAAAACACTTGATCCAATTTAGTTATGAGTTTTGCTTTAAAATACTTGAATCTTATAAACACCAAGCTGTATCAGCCTTATTCTTTTGTACCAGTAGCATAGTTTCTGTAATACCTTTTCTCATCGAAATGTCTTTGCAATGAATATGATGCCACACATTATATACTTATTCTGTCCGTGACTGACTGCTATAAAGATGCCCCAGACAAAATTTTAGAGGCTGGGACCACATCATAAAAAAAGAATGGTATCCAACAGCCAAGACATAGGACTACTTTGTCACATCTGAAAAGTGCGAGAGAGAAAAATCCAGTGTGAGGGGGGAAAATGGCAAAGTACAAATCAAAGGAAAAAGCCATTCAGCCACCTCGGGGATAGGTAACAAAAGGGCTTCCACGAGCTGTGGGCTTCTTCACAGATAAAAGTCTGTCTGGGAGAGAGCGACAGACTGGTGTTCATTGTGCTACCATGGGAGGGTGCAGACAGTGGTGTGAAAGGAGCCATCAAGGTTGAATGGGTGAGAAAAGGGGATCTGTGGGAGTAAATGAAAAGGGCCTGGATCAAGCATGCCATTGGTCTCAATAGAATGAAATGACAGCACCTTGTATGGAGGTAATCTCAACATGTGACCACCAGCAACCGTGTAATCACAAAGCAGAAAGGGTGCAGAGCAGAAACAGCTGTATTGGCTCTATTTTAGTAGCTCACAAAACTAATCATTTCATTGAAAAACTGGGTTTTGCCTACTTGCCATACTGAAAACATTGGGAGAAGAAATGATATATCTTCATTTCAAACAGTTCATGCAGACTTGCTTTTTAAAAAAGAAATTTTTATGTGTTCAGTATTAATTAGGAACACATCACGCAATAATCTCTGGAATTAATCACATTATTTATAGGCCCAAAGTAGGTCTATTTGCACACCCTGTGCTTTACCCTGCATATTTGCTACTGCTCAAAGTTGTTGCAGATTGACCCAAGAAAGAAAAGGATCTTCCACAGCAATGAAATACCAAACTTTGCAATGTTTTACAGCCAACACTGGGGAGCCACCCTGGAAATTCTGAACCTGTACCACAAATATTCGCCTACTAGTGTTTGCTTTGTGCTTTAAAGACACTGGGAAATTTAAAAGGGAGCTAGGATCTAGGATCGGAATATGAAAGGAATTCATGAGCAGTACACTCCCATGAGCTGGTGATGAAAGAACTCAGCTGGCCAAACAGTATAAAAAATTCTCCCATAAAGCACAAGAACAGGTCCCAGTCAAGAGAAGACGCCGTTGCCGGTCAACCTAACACCATCTGCGCAACAGACTGCACGCACATGCGCTCTACAGCACAGTTTCCGCTTCATAGGACAGGTTCAAATGCTCAACTGATGGCACACCAAAGAGCGCTGTGCAAATAGCACAGATGCGCTGGTCTAGCTCAGATAACTCTGGGCAAGCCTTTTTCGCTCCAGTGAACAGTGTCTCGTTTGCGTTTGGCAATATTTTTTTGGCCCCACATTTGAGATCAAACCATTTTTACGCCTCAGCACGGGTACTGTTTTCAGGTTGTCAGGCAGATGTTACTTTCATTCCTGTGGATGTGATATGTCCTGAATATAACGTGGGAATTTCTTCAAATCTGGCACAAAATTTCACTTGGACTTAAAGATGAAGTGATTACAACTGAACGTGTAAACTGCCAGTTTGTGGAGGCATGTTTTTTATTTTCTTGGTTTGTAAGTGAAAGTCTGTCTGGATCAATATTAGTCACAAAACAACGTCCCCTCTGGCAGTCTGCCGCATAACTGCGCTGCAGATTTGGGTATCCATGACCTTTTATTACACAATATCGTTGTCTCAACAATGTTGTTCGATTGCTCTTTACTTCCTCCACTTAAGACCATTAGTTTTAACTCATGGCACCGATGAGCTCTCTGTCGACATATACTAATAAGAAACAAGTAGCAGATGCTTTCAGTTTACAAGGACGATCACATTGACTCAGGACCTTTCTTGAGAACTTATAATGGTGAATTATTAAGAAAGCCTGTGGTCTCTCTGCACCCGGCCACACTATTATATTTTATTTACATTTACAATAAATCATTGGACTTTCAACAAGTTTAAGTCTTGTGAAAAGATAGTTATTCTGTTTTTTGGTTGTTTTTGGCCTTGTCATCAGTTTTGAAACAAACTTAAATATTGGATTTGACCACTGCGTCAACCTGAAGATAAATTAGAAAGATCTTCATCAAAGAACATTAAACATCAAGGCTTCTTGTTTTGTTTTCATCATGGTGTAAACTATGCAAGAAAGAGCAGAGCATACTCTCAGGATCCATCCATTCTCTTCCCCTTATCGTTATCAGGGTTGTGGGGAGCCTATGCCGGCTGTCTTAGGGTGAGAGGCAGGGTACACCCTGGACAGGTCGCCAGTCCGCCGCAGAGATAGCACGTAGACACAGACAACCATTCGCACTCACATTCACGCCTATGGGCAATTTAGAGTTTCCAGTTAACCTATGAATGCAAATGTAACTGCATGGCTTTGGACTGTGGGAGGAAGCCGAAGTACCCGGAGAGAACCCATGCAAACATGAGGAGAACATGCAAAATCCACCCACAAAGACCCCGGCATGATTGCGGAATTGAACTCAGGACCTTTCTGCTGTGAGGCAATAGTACTAACTACCATGCCACCGTGCTGCACGAACTTTTATGATATCCTTTATAATTTGACAATGTCTGTTTCTCAGCCACAAACAGTCCACTGTCAGGAAACAACTGACTACGTATCTAAAGTCTTAAGCTCCTGAAGATTCAGTGCCTCCATCATTCATAAGTCTCAGGATGAATTGTTTGGAGCCTTTGTAAAGATCAGCCACAAAAGAACAGATCTGTAACAATTCACACTGTCATTGAGGATAAAGAAAAATTAAGCTAATTCGAAGTGGGCGGGTCAGGATTTGTCATAGTGCATGAAAGAAAAAGGTTGTGACAAAATCACAATGATGAAAGTGACAACCAGGTCTGATTATGTCTGAATGCCTTCTAATCATATCAGTCCACACTTATGCTCTCGGGGGAACTGATTCATAAATCAAGGGTGCATTTGTCATGAGCAATCGAGGAAGCCTTGCACGTGAAACCACAAACCTCCGACTGGCGAGTTTCAACTGGGAGGGCAGTGGTGATTCACGCTTCTGGGGACATGCTCTCTCCCCTGGCACCTTCCTCCGTCTCCAGACACCAGGTGGTGTCATGACAGTCTGCCGGAATGCAAATGTGTTCTCAACAACGCCTGAACTGTTACGATTCGCCCATTTGTCACAGGATATGTTCATTACCCACAGCTTTGGGCCCAAAATTAGTGTCGGTACAAGACATCCCGGCTGTGTGATGAATCCCCCTCGCCGCCTGCCTTGTCATCCCCTGTTTCAGATCGAAGGGTCTCCTTCCTCCCCTTTCCTCCCTCCTTTGCTCCTCCGTGTCCTTCATATCTCCACGCTTCTGTTCTTTATTTTTTCACAAAGAAATATTAGTCAACAAAGCTGTGCGCAGCAAGGGCCCAAACCATGGCTCCAGAGGACGTCACATTACCCTTCCAGATGGTGCGCTAATGTTGCGGTGGATATCAAGGTGTTCCAACTCATCATAATAAGAGGGATCCATTGGCGTCAACAGTCATTGAGTTATAACCTTGCAACAATACGTGGCATCTTGGCGGAGGGGCGTCAGTGTGATGCCATGGTAACCTTGTCATGAGGACAACAAAGTGACACATGTTGAGAGATAGAACGCGCTAAATGGTTTCATGCATGTGGGGACTAGTCAGTAACTGCTAGGGGAGGTCAGACATAGTAATTATGCCACCTCATATGAGGAGCTATTATTATTCCACGCTAGAGTTATTTGCATGACAGGATTAGGGTCAACTTATGTCTCAGTTGAGTCAGTTCAGAAAATGAATGCAAATGTAAAATGTTATTTAAGCAGATCTTTGGAGTGAAGGCAGGACTGCAGTGTGTGAGAGAGATCATATTCTTGTGTTTTTGTGCTGGTGTACGGTGCTCAGCTACTGTCGCAGACCCATCTCATGCTTTTTTGGCAGATTTGTCACCTCTGGTAGCACAGACCAAATACCGAAGGAGAGAAAGGACAAAGAGACAAACAAAGCTGAATCGCTTCATAACTATCCTTTCCCTTTGCTTCAAGAGCAGACACGGCAACATTTTATGCCACGCCACCCCTGTCATGTATTTATGATGAGCGTCGGAACCGTCTCCCGCCATAATGAATGCAAAGCCAGCGAGCAGACGTTCAGACATGACAGAAGGACAACAGCCCTGCCTTACACTTGCTGAAGACAACAGCGTACGTCCCACTTTCACTTCCCCTACCCCTCCCTCCTCCCTCACCGTGGTAATGGTTTCTCTGACCTCTGTCTCCCCATTACTGTACGCTTCACCCAACATCAACCGTCAGACAGCATCACTCATCAACACACATCACACATCATGAACACACCAGCGCCGCTGCCCGTTGCCTGGTTCCCGCCGCATCAACTGGTGACAGCCGGTGTTTGTAGGATGATAGAGATGACGGGAGCTCTGTTTGAGATAGCAATGATGACCCTGATGATGACCTAATTAGTAAAGTGTTTGACAGCACTGCACTGGAGGAAAGTAGCAGAAGTAGCACAATATATGAAGTTTTGAATGTTAGGCATCTTATCATAGGCCAGTTGTAGCATGTACTGTTCTGACTGATCAGGGCAAGAGTCAAGGATTTGCTGCGTTAGATTTATTTTCTGTTAGTTGTCTCCTATGGCTGAATTCGAAATAGTACATACATTGGCGATCCTATTGTTTGTGGGCGGGTTTTTTTGTTGCAAAAGGCAACATAGAGGTAGTTTGTAAGGCTGCCAGAATCACAGCACATGTTTACTCCATGGGACATTTGATTCATAGCCCAGCAGCCTTTCACACTGTGTCTATAACGTATGCCTACATAGATATGACAAATCTCTGCTAAACAAGAACACAGCCTGAACAACCCTGTTGTGTAACAGTAGAGATGTGACTGGAAAGAAAGAAGAAATGTTTGAAGAAGGATGATGGCAATATATATATAAAAAATGGCCCTGTATCTCTCACACTCCTTTTCACTCCTCACATTGGCCTTATCTTTGTGATCATTTAATGTGAAATCAGTCAAATTTGCTCGAGATAATTGACTGAAAAGCTTAATTTCGTGAACTTTAAATATACTGAAAACAAACTACCCTGTCAAACTGCAGGTTACACTTGACATTAATGTAATTTTAAGGCGTACCGCGTTCGTTTCTTGGACTCCCGTAAACGTGTAATGAATGTAACGAATTAGGGCTTCTAGTTTCTGAAGGCATAAAAGACAACATCACCTCCTGCACACATGGCTACTGCCATCCTTTCAGGAAGATTCATTAACTCTGGGTATTACTGTACAAGCGTTTGTTTTAACTGATGTCAGTCTGCTCACTTTGAATGTGTGTGGCAGCTCACAGACAGAAACCAAATGAAGAAAAAAACTTTCCCTCTGTTCCTTTCTTCTTAATCAATATTACTTTCCCTCAGGGGAGGATTAAGAAAAAGGTTTTCGTGATAGTCGTACAAATTCAATTTCAAATTGAATTGTTCTTCTTGCGGGCAGGTGCGTTTTGTCACATGTGAACATTTTATCACTGATGCCATCTTGACAGTCTCCCTTGGCAATGCTCAGATGGTAGGTTATTAACGCATGCTGAGAGGGAAGAAAATCCATATTCTACAACTTGTTGTTTGTCATTTTGACAGTCGTCAGCATTAACAACATAGTCAGCCTGCAGCAAAGGTAGCAATTACCTCTAGACTCGCAATTAATGAGCTTTATGAAAATGTTATTATAATTGTTACAGGACCTTATCAGACCTTGCCAGGCTCTTCTCTCCCCTCCTTCTTTAAGACACAGGGAGTCGAGTGCACGATATAATTGTTTATGCTTTAAGATTTCTTTTTTTTTCTTCATCTGTTTGCTCCACAACATTTCTCCCCATGCGTGCTTTGCTCCACAAAATGGCGACTTTTAAACTGGAAGCGTTCCATATTAAAGTGTACAAAATGAAGTCAGGTTTCCTTTGGGGGAAGAATAAAAAATCTAAACATGTGCTGGGATAACAAAGATTATACTTTAAGGAAATTCTATGGAGAAGGTAGAAAAGAATGACATCTTTCTAAAACATTCACATCCATAAACAGTATTACTATTGCACAAAGTATATTTCAAAGATAAAATTATTATTTGTCATCATCAGGGAAGAGGGAGAAGTGATCTTGTTTAAAACTGGGAATGAGTGTGAACATTTTTCAGGTAGCCTCTCCAGGGAGACGCTGATAGTTTTTCAGTTGCACACATGAAAAAAAAGCTTCTAATATTTAAGTAACCCCCCCCCACAACCTCCAAGCAAACCCAAACGGTTACATGCGTCCCCTGTCTGACATCAGAAGGATGTGGAGAGAAGGAGTTTCTGAGGTTATCCAGCCTATCAGTATGCAGTGCAAATGGACTATGAATTCTGCTTAATACAGATAAAACTGCTGGTGGTTCTTTAATGTGTCCTTATAGCCTTTTTTTATAAGCCTTTTTTTGCCCCCCATCATTTACAAGCCGTCTTCCTGTCTGGCAAAATTCAGAATAGACCAACTACCAGGCTTATTTGGTTTCCCCACATCTGCTGCTTCATATCCTTGGCTCAGATTCGCAGGTCTGGAGCCAGTGTCAGACTCAGCATCGGAAGGCGGCAGGTCTCCCATCAACCTCCTCCAACCATAAGCTATCCACCTCACTGAAACAGGCCCCAGATGGAAATGGTGTAAGACTGTGAAAGAATCTTGTTGACAGAATTCAGGACCCAGTTAAAGGTCTCACTTTGACAAGACGAATCCTAGCCTCAGGCTTCCTTCTGCCTCCAATTCGCTCTCCCCTATTCTTTTGCCCTTTCTCTCTCTTTCTCCTCTCTTTGTCTCTGTCTTTCTACCCTCTGTCTCTTTGAGTGCGGGCACTGGCAAAATTTCAAGTCTTCTTATTTATTTATCAACTCATTAAGATTCCCCCTCGCACCTCAGTCCCACAGAGGCTTTTCTGGAGGAAGAGATTCCTAAAACAGCCCTTATCTGAAGTCTCCTTTGTCCCCAAGTTCTTAGGAATTGTTTAACAGGATTATTACTGAGGTTACACTATCCATTATACATTCAGCTGGAAGTGGGAGAGTGATTTACATTACGAATAAATTTCTTTCCTCTGTCTACTTCATTTCTGACGTAACTGCGTGCAGAAATGACCTCCGCTCAAAGCACAGAGGGATAAGCCTTGGTAGGTACATTATGAGAATTAATTTGACAGTTTTTCAGATGAAGAATAGAAAAAGACAAAAGTTTAAGGCATGTGATGGAACCGCTTGTCTCCCAGGATCTGTCTGTACACGTTGAGCTGCGAAAAAGTGAAACACCATGAAGCTGTTTTATCTGTATTAAGACTGGAAAATGAAAGCGTATGTGTAATACGATATGCAAATATATTCCATGCTCGAGTGCTAAAACGTAGACCCAGACATGATCTCCTAGAAAAGTAACAAATCTAAAGATCCGTTTGTTAATGGTGTACAAGAGTGATAAACTCTTCAGGAAACTGTTCAGCGTTTAACTAGTCAGGGGATGAAGTACAAGAAAGAAAATAAACTGCTGACATACTGAGTGAATATGGGCATTTCTCCAGGTTTGCAGGGTTTGTTGCCTAGTGATACATGTAATTGCAGCTATAACTGACATAGCTTAATATGTCCCGGTATAAAATTAAATTTTCAAGTGTTGCAAATATGCGCTTTCCAACTGAAGCCCAATTAACCAAATTGATTGATGCTGGAATAGCTTTCAGCGCAAACGATAATGAGGAAAATGTAAAAGAACGAAATCAACAAAAATTACGCTTGAAGACGTATGCGCGCCTTTCCAGCAGTTTGTGTCGAGGCGTGCAGTGATACTCACGACAGTGTGAGGGACTCTCTGCGATGGAAGCAGCTTCCCCCACCATGTGGTAAATGGTTTGTGACTGGTATTGAGTGATGCACCCGCTCTAGGATACCCAACGATAATGTGTTCTGCACACAGTGTTTCATGCTGCATAGCGACAGAGTATCATTCAGAAAATGTCTTTGTGTGTGCACAAAACCACAAAATGCCAAAAAAAAATGTTTGAAATCATTTCTTTTCTGGCTTCATACCATCTGTGCTGTGCAAAATAGCCACAGATAAAAATAAGGATGAGCCACATTATCTGGCTTCAAACACTGATGAAGAGTAGTGAATGAATAAAAATGTATTTTAACCACAAATTAGAACTGCCTGAATGGTTATTGAAAGTGCTGCCTAATGGCTTTTCAAAAGCATTGACAACACTAAGTAAAAGCTCTAATCTCAGCTTGCTGCACGACATATTAATAGCGTGTTTTGAAGATGACACACCGTTTTCTTTTTTTTTGGAGCAGTGCTCCTATCAAAGCCTCACAGGACTCTGTGTTCTCACTTCCTTGTGTCTTTAGCTGCTGTTTGACTCCCATGACCTCACTTACATACAATAGAGCGCCATTACGCGATCAGTTATTTCTGGCAGGCCTTTGACAACTGTTTTCATCTCATGCCCTCATATTGATGAGTTAATGTGTTCTTTTAGCTTTTCATTTGAGCCAGCTGCCTGGCAAGGTGAATCTCCCCCAGGCATTAATGGCCTGCTGTACAGCAGAGAGTCAATCCTACCATACACTGATAGATAAATCACATACAGAGAGGGGCAGATAGAGGGCTAAAGGTCCATGTAGAGTAACTGGCTGTAGGAGGGGTTGCGGGTACTTTTTTCCACATTTTCCCATTCATCACTTGTGTACTAACTGAATACAAAAAAAGAAGCTCACTCCTCAACTTATTTCCCCCCCTCTCATTTCATTAGGCAAAAGAAAAAGATGACTGATGTATGTGGAGAGAAACAAGATTGAAAGTTGCGATGATGGCCACTCCATTTGGCGGAAAAATTGACTCCGACATCCTCATTTCCTCTCCCAATGGCTTCAAGACCCCCATCATATTTTTGACAAAATTAATCTACATCTTTGAAACTGTCACTCAGCCCAGAAATGTTAGGGATGCTGTGTAATACAACTGTCTTCTTCTGCTGATTAATTGGATTGAAGTGCTATGTGAGAATGAAAATGGGAACTCTTGACAGAGTATTCCATCCATCTAGTTTTGTTTTCAAAAGATGTCCTCCCTGTTGCCCCTTTTCTCCACTTATGTTTGACCAAAATAAAGCACATTCCTACACAGAACCATTTGACAATTTTATCCTTGGGAAGGGAAAAAAAATGTAGACCTCTGTTTCGAATGACCCTCCTTGATAGTGACACTCTGCTGTGTCTCATCAAATTAATTAACTGTCTGATGGATCATAAATCAGCCAACACATTAACAGGGCCCGGTGTTTTATGCTGATTCAAGCCTTTCTAACGTTGTAGGAAGTATATGGTACAAACCCACCCGTGAACACTACTACAGGCCACTTATTCTACTGTCATCGTGTCAGATCTGGAGTACACGAGAGATGTTTTCGTTTAAATCTCGACAAGTGCATAGTTTAATAGCTTGAACATTAGACGGCTATAAATAGAGAAACACATAATCAAACTTGGCATAAGTGGAAAATGTATATTTTCTACACTGATTACAATTACAGTTAGTTCATAGTAAAGCTGGAAAAAAAAACTGTTAGGGCTCAACCTTTTTTACTGCTAACTCCAGATGGTGTTCCGTTCATTCATACAGTACGTGTGGGACTACATGATGTGGTAGAGACACTGAACTCTTGACAATGTCTCTCTGCACACAGCTGTGAATCAAACGCTCCATTGATTTTCAAAACGTTTCCATAACCAGATCCTTGGATTCTCTGGCAGTTCAGTGAAGGCTGCGTATGAAGAGTACTGTGTTGTTTTCAGAGAGCGCTTAAGCGCATGTGTATGAAACCTGAACGCATCATCATAAGTCAGCGTATCGTCTCAAGACCCTGACATTTATAGTAAAGCATAAAACATGAGAGCTTATGCTCCATTCCTGCCCACATGGAGACACACACCCAAGTGGGCTAATGTAGACACACAAAGCACCAATCCCCACCCATGCACACAAAAACACCAAAGTTTAACCCTGACTCCAACACGACCACCTGATTAAATTGTTCTTTCATTTAAAATGTCAGTCAGAGAATATTTAACATTTTTATTAACTGAAACTAAAGGAGGTTTGATAAAACAATAACAAAAAATATCTGCTCTTTAGTGTTTTTAATGCAACTCACTTTTCATCTCCACGCATTGCATCACTCTGTTACTACTGCATAACATGCTTTCACTGAGTAGTGAAATCTCACTGAACAGATACCTTCAAGGTGACATTGCATCATTTCACCCATTATTCCTCTGTAACTGAGCCTGTCATTTTCTGTATCTTTGTAATATCTGAGATCTTGAGTAGAATTCAAATGAAAGATGTAGGTTAGTATCTCACTTGATGAATTACTATCTTAATTAAGCCTGAATGAGCCCTGCAGCTATAATGTAACTTTATCACGCTTAACAACAGAAGCAGTAAGATGTGAGCAACTGGTGTCATTAACTTTAAAACAAAGTTTATCACTTTTTCCCAAGCATTTTAAGGAGCTACTATCCTGCTAGCACAATGTTACCGTTTCATGTGTATTTATGTATTTGCTGTGTATAAAAAGCCAATGTGAGGGCTCATGTAGCGTCCATGAGGTATCCAAGTGTCAGTGTCTGCACTGACCTGCTGGGGAAGTGTACTGATCTCAAATACATCAGACTTTTTAAAAGATGAGGACTGTTGAATTCATCTGATGAGCTACCGAGCATCTGACAATCTTCTATTCAGATGCAAAGCCAGGTGAGCCATTTATCACAAATCCTGCATTCGCTCACACTATCCGACACCGAACCACATTCAATTTTGCAACTATTTTGGGACGTGGCTGCAGTTGCATCTGTGTTATTGTATTTATCTTCTTTCCACAAAAAGAAAGCTATGCCAAGTATGAGACAAGGTATTAGTGACTTCAAAGAAGTGAGAAACATGTCAGAGAAATCATGAGGGACTAATGGGCTCATGCCAACTCCACCTCCAGCGGGATGTTGTCCTAATCCTGGAGTGTTTTGGGGGATAAGCCCCAATGTTGGCTCACAGAGACAATTCTTTCCAGCTCGATCTCATCAATTTCTCAGTGAAGGGTCCCCATCCAATGTTCTCCCCTTTTGTTGTGCTGTGACTTGTGTCATCTCCCAATTTATCGCACTGTGAGCGGGCAGTTTTTATCATGAAAGGTTTCTCTCCGCCTCTTTCACTCTCTGCTCCTTTGCTCCCACTGTCGTTCTCTCTCCTCTCTGTTCTGCTCTGTTTGCCGCTGCTGAAGTCTTATGGCAAGATCACAGCGGTGACACAATGTGGTCACAATTCACAAGACTGATTATCCCCCCCCCCATTTATAATGTACTGAAACCTATTTCTGTCAGTTCCTTCACCCAAACTTCGAGCCTGATAGATTTCTCTTGTTTTCGGTAATATCTGTAGGTCCTGTTTGATGAATGTCAACAATGCATATTCTTCTAAAGCAACAGCAAATATGCGTGAATTGAATTTGCATAAATGAAATTTAATGTAATGAATTTAATAATGAACTGCCAGCGATGAAACACTTAAGATCTCCACCAGAATCAACAAATAACAGGATAAAGTAATGCGCTACTTAGCAAGAAACAGACAACAACAAACTACTTATTAACAGTAAAATGGCTTTGAAGTTGCAGTCACAGATTAAATTCTCTCTAACTGCGTTATAATCACAGCCAAATAGCACCCCACTTCACCCCCCTCCCGTCCGTACCCCCATTTCCACCCACCCCAAAAAAGGTAAAATGACTACCATGTGAAGACCGCTCATGAATGATGAATATTCATAGCTCTTTGGTAATGGCCGTTTATATAATCAGCAGGGATGGGGTTGGAGATGGATATGGGTTAATTATCAAGAGCAGTTTTAATTGCATTCTTCGTCACTACGATGATGTTTCCAAATTAGCCAGAGTCTTTCTTTCTTTGTTTATGTGTATGCATTTGGAGTCAGTTAAACCAGCTGATGTGGAGACGTGATCTCTGAATGTTTTTTCTGCTTCCATAACTTCAGTAGATGAGAAAATGAAGCCCCGGTAGACGGGCTACAGGGCCCGAGAGAAGTCTGTGGAGATGCCTGCGGAAGTGAGGATAGTGGAAAACATGCTCCTAATTCTTCCCAGGGTCTCACCCTCTTAACCCCTCCACTGTTCTGAAGGCTTCAGCATTTTCTTGCAAGCACTGAAGTCCCTGTTCTGGGATACCAGATCCACTTGTAACTGTTTGCAACGATTATATGTTAAGAGACATTTCTGGAATGTCAGGCTTGAGTTTGACTAGCCAGTTTCAGTCATGACCTAAAATACTGGTTACTGGTTAAACTCAGGCTTTAAACATTAAAATAAATGTATTTAAATTGTATATATGTTAATATTTAACTGTGGAAGATGGGTGAGAAATAGATTTGTTATGTTTTACATAACAAATGTACATTTCCTGAAAAACAAGCAGACTTTGTATTTATCTACCTGCAAAAAGAAGGCACTGGGTACACGCTGATCAGCCACTCTTGGGAAATCTTGGGTCTTGGCTTTCGTGAAGATGTTAGGTTGATACTCACCACCTGAATATTGCTATACTCCACAAGGACAGCCTCCCCACAGCACAGCGTAACACAGTGGACAGACGTGTCTATTCAACCCACTCCCAAATGTCTTTTTTCCTTTTTCAATATAATAATGTCAGTTTGCAGCCATAAAGTGCATTTTGTGAGAAATTAAAAGGTACAGGCTAGCCAGAGATCGACTATACATTAGTAATCTAACCAACATACTCTAAGTGGGTGGGGCTTAACCAGCAGACAAAGGACATATAGAGACTACGACATATAGTTTAAATTATATACTGCCTTTGACCACAGTACACGGACAAAACAGACTGCATCTTCTCCAGCAGCTCTCTAGAGCTTAGCGCAAGTGTCTCATCCAACAACATTGTCGGCCACTGATGATAGAAACGTCAGGGTGTGATAAATAGGACCATTTTTGGTTGGATGAGGAGAGGGGTAAGCTCCTTCAAACAGGGATCAGGTGGTAAAGAGGATAAGAAGTGGCTTGGTTCAAGAAAAGTGCCACAACCCATGGATTCTCCAGACGCTCACATTTATGACAAGGGTGGTTTTCCCTCGTCTTTCGCCGCAGATTCCCCGGCTCTTCCTCATGGGGCATCAATCACCAAGCCCCTCATCGCCACAAACCATTCATGTAGCCTGCACCGTGCCCCAAAAAAGAATGGCCTGTCATTTCTATGGTTAAATTCAATCCCATCCACTTGAACATGCATCGACAGGGATCCGTCGGGACGAGAGCGTCATTCATCACGCCTCAGCTGCTGTTGTTGCTGTGCATAGTGGTTTACGTGTGTGTGCATGGCAGCAGCCCAGATTTGTCTTGGAGACGCCAGGGAAAGATGATAGGAGCGCAACGTGATCGGCAAAGCAATAGAGCATTTAAGCTTGCATCAGACAGCGTGAGATTATGATTTTTTCCCCTCTTCTTCTGTCTCTGTGAGGCAAGAACAGAGCACAGCTGTAGCTGTCTCGTCTTTTAGCCCCCCGCCCTTGATTCTTACTCACCCCACTGAGCTTCAATATTGGCAATTTTAGGGTCACAATAGGCCCCAGTGGTAGGTAAAATGGATGAGAGGTCAGACCGTATGCCTGTAAATCCCCACGCGTGTTTTCATTTTGATGTAATTGACAAAGACAGAAAACAATGGCTTAGATTTAAAGATGAGGTGACCAATGGGTTCATTTTTCTACAATTCTGTGCTTTTTCATCTCCAACCCATTTGATGGAATGTAGATAACAGATGTAGTAGATCACAATAGCATTCACATTACTGTGCAGCATGCGTAGACACATGGTGGGATGAGTACTACACTTCTGATTTTTCACTACAAATCCTGTCCAAAGTCCAGATTTAACACCTTTGTGGGCTTTTGCCCGATTTTTTACATAATTTTACAAGTTTATGGAAATTTCTGAAACTCTCAAAATGACAGAACTAATTATAAAAACAAAATGCGTCATGAGTGCAAATTTAGCTTCCTGTCACTTTTTTTTACCCTTGCATTCAAGTGCGGTTTGATGTATGCCTAACATTTCTCAGAACAGTTCAGAAAATTCATAATTCATTCTCCTTGTCATATTTTCAAAGCAAAACAAAGTGAATGACACTGGTAATGATGCTAATCTTCTTCTTCTATTCAAGCCCATTGTTTTGTCTGTGTTTCTACCACAAGTCCATCTGAATACCCCTCAATCCCTCCCCCCATCATCATCTTCCTAATGAGTGACTTGTCTGCTGCTGGTATTTATAGTAATTCCAAGAGATGGCATCCACTCTGATTGCCGCTTTTTGTTTTTTGATGTCCTGGGCAATTGCATTGCAGTAAGCAACAATCTACTCGTCTGTTCTGTGCCTTATTGGTTATGAGCTGGAGTGAGCGCCACAAAGCATGAGTTGAACAAACTCATTTCCTTTTCTCTTTGTTTACAAGCATGAGCTTGCATGCATACCAGCTATACCTATGTGATAGCTGACCAAGAAACAAAAAGGATTTTAGTTCACATGTCTTCTGTATTCAAAGAAGATCTTTAACGTATAGTATAAGCAGCGCCTTATTAAGTTGCTCACAAAAAGATCCAAACATAGTCATATATTCATGTGTCAGTTGTTCTTTTATTAAAGGCAATGAGCTTCTGCTATATGCTTTAAGCTACTTATCAAAAAGACGGCCATGGAACTGCAGGCTGTGTTTGTCTGAGGCCCAGCAGGTGTGTACCATTCATCAGGGAAGTCTCAGTGTCCCCACTGTCAGCTGAGTGGGGAATATCCCCTCCTGCTAAAGTGTCTGGACCCTCCGGGGAAGTCAGGCGCAAACAGTTATGCAGCTTTATTGGACTTATATATCTGTTTTATGTATTAGCAGGCATATAGCTGTGAAATATTTACATTATTCTAGACACAGGCGAGCAGAGTTCGCAAAGTGCCCGCAATCTAAAAACAATAAAGAGCAGTCTATCTCTTTATCGCTGCCATTTTATGAAATGACTTGAGGCAGGAGATGGTTTTAATGCTGGAATGTTGGGGGTCCAGACCGTTCTTCTTCTGTCTCTGAGTATTTTAGGGTGGCTGCTTTTATGAAGTGCATCTTAATAGTGCACCACAATAGGGGCTCTGACTTTTTAGGTGAGCAAGGCTGTCACATATTTTTCTAGTAATAAATCATTCCTACTATAGGATTTTTTATTTCCTGTAGTGTGGATTTGCCTGATTCCTTTGAGGACAAAAAAATGGCACCTCCACAAATGAGCTGTGGCTCTTCCATACCGAGGTTTTCGTTTTTCTGAAATGTTAACTTGCTGTACGTGGTATTATTTTTCTTTTTTCCATGTCCGGTGGGCTTTACTTACTGTTGTGTTTTGGCATTTCCGATGCTAACAGACAACAATGCATTTTTAATGAGCAAACTTTAAAATCAGTTTCTTTTTATTGCCGTACTGTTGGGATAACAGCTGGAGATGACTGCGATTCTTTTAACTAATAAGATTTGTATGTAATTTGAACAAATTTGCAGCTATTGAGGCCTTTCGCGGCCCTTAAAACCTTCACTGAACTTTGAGATGTCTTTGCAGTGCATTGCAGTGTCTGGTTAAAATGCTAAAAAACAAACAAACATTGTTTTAATTGTTTTCTATTAGCGTGGCCCAAAATAACTTGACAATATATTCCAAAACACTTCTAATTATCTTTTTTCTCTTCACACATGGTATACATCTTGTGCCTTGGTGACTGCAATTCCTGTTTGTGTCTAACCTTATCAAAGGTTCATTCTGGTGTGCCTCTTGAACAGCTTGGCCAGTCAGACCCACATATGCCTTCCTCTCAAGAAGCCGACCAGACCGCCAAACAGCTGCTGCTCTCCTGACCAGACTAACTCAACACACCAATCATGCAACATGCTGCAGGGGCAGCTGGAGTACATTGACTAAGGTCATATTGCACACAGTGTACTTTATGCAGAAACTCATGCATGCATGCATGCACAAAGCCAGACACTGTAGAACAGACGCACCCGCAAGAGAGCATTACCAGTGGCCTTTTTCTAATTCACTGTACTGCGAGTAACCGGGTGGCCGGCAGATGAAGTTTACACATGGAAATACAAATTGTTGGAGGAAGAGACAGCCGCTCGTTTCTGTAGACAAGACAAGTGCAAACCATTTACACAATCCACATTTTTCTCTTTGTTGTGTGCAATCATGTCAGCTGAACCATGAGGAAACAGTTCAGTGTGTGAGCAAATCAAGAATCAATGTAATGATATGGCCCATTAAGTTATGAAATGAGGTTCTTCACAAATTGTTTTGCTTCTAGTAGATTTCTCCAAACAGGTTCTTCTGTAATGGGCTGGAAAGACAAACACCTCTATCAGCAAGTCAACTTCAGGCTCAGTCCTGGTTTCTATTCTTGTGTTTATTTCCTGTAAGTGGGGAAGGGATCAATTTTTTATGCAGCTTAAACAAATTTGATATGTAGATCTGATTTGTAATCACACACTGTACAAGGCATTGTGTTTTGTTCTGGTGTTTACTTCATGTGTAATCTCAGATTATTTGGTAAGTATAGACGATTAAAGTACTACGACAAATCCAGTGAAAGCAAAGTCAGAGCTACACTATACGATGAACCATATGCAAACCCCACATGCTATTTTTAAACTGGCCACACTCTTATTCTGATATTAATTTCATCAACAATGACTTAGTTAATGTGCCGTGACGGTTGTAATTATAAACATAATATCAAATGCAACCACCCCATTATCACTGGGGACACATGGGAATCGGTAAGCAATCATGTATGCCGCTTGATATTTTAAACCTTGTTTGAGCAGCCGATTTCAGCAAGGTGTTAGCACCTTGTCGCCGCTCATCAAATTAAAATTTTGAACCTGAACAGCATGAACGAGGCTGCTGAATACCGAATTAGAAAGAAAGAAATCTACCTAGCATCTCTATAAGGTCAGAAACTTCATAATATACAGTATCCGTTGTGGGAGCATTGTGGGTGAATTTAAAATGCATTATGTTTTGGGTGAAAAAGCATTTAAATTCATACTGCCGAATGTAAATGAAATGTCATAACCCACTGTGTGCTTTCTACCACTTAACATATTCATTTCAAACAACAGCTAAACAGAGCAGCCCCGCACTGCTTTGATAAATACATTCATTTATATGCTTGGGTATTTAAGAAGAGAGAGTGCCTTCAGCATCAGATATGCATAATAGTATACAGTACTGTGAAAATCACCACATCTGCTCCATAATGAAAAGGTCTTTGCAAAAGCTGAAAAAAATCCAGCAACTCTATTTGAATTTATAAAATCCCACACACCATGTGTGGAGGGCAAAATGCAAATACATGTTTTAATATTTCACAAAAAGAGAAGCATTAGTTACATAATTTAAATTAAAGTGTTTTGTATTTGGCAATATTTGCAAGAGAAACTGAGGGACAGGAATGGGTCTATTTCAACACTATATAAACATTTATACTGAGTTCAAAGTCAGCTTAATCAACCTGCTGGAGGATTTCTCTTTAAGAATATTTATGGGCTTAAGCGATACTTCAGGTGAAGTCTGGGTTATAAGTAAAGATGAAAATAGACGTGCGTTATTCATTTACACCAGTCAGGAAGTAGCTATAAGTACTGGTAATCAAGACTGTCCTCTCTTGTGCTTCACCACAATACCAATCACTTTGCAGCACTTGTGTCACCTCATGTTACCAGGATTTAAAGGAACATTGTCTCTGAAATGGGTTTCCCATCATGTCAGTCTAATTGTGACACATTAGGTTTGATTTTAGGCCATGGGGATGTTTTAAAACATCTACGTGGTAACTTATCACCGCCCTCGGCTCACGTTGTATCTGAAAGTGTTTTATGGCTCAAATAGAATAAAAGCAATAATGTTTTTAGTCTTGGAGGTTAGCGAATCCATTAAGGTCCAACGATGGCATGCTGAACTCAGTTCAGGATAAAAAAAAATCCCTCCTAGTGTTAACAACACCTCCCCTTACATTGATTGGCAATTAAGACCCACTGTCCAAAGTCTATATTACTAGGAGAATGGGGAAAAAAAAGCCCGTCCATTAAGGGTTCAGTTGAAGCTGCAGTTCTCTCCCAGGGCCATACCATGAGGTTTAATAATAAAGTTAGCAGCCATCATAATGTACCCTCTGTGGATCACAGTTCATTAATGCAGTTACAGCCTTACAAGAGTATAAGGGCTGAGAGGTGACACTGTATTGATTACAAAACCATCACCCCATATAGAAAAATAGACATGCGCAGGCACACACGAACACACCCTACACCTGACCCATGTCAGCCTTGTATATAGTGAGGCCAGCAGTGATGATTCAGCACTTTCACCACAGAACCAGAGTTCAGTTAAATGCAGGGCGTGAGGAACGGAGGAGGAGGGGGAGGAGGAAGGTGCGTGGTGGAACCCAGCCAACCCTTTAGAGTGGAGAGTGTGTGGTGGGTGGAAGGGTAAGAGTTGCAGGATGGGGGTCGGTGGTGATGTCATCTGATGCTTGGAGTGATGGATAACCTTACCAAGGCTAGAGGGCACACACAAACACACAAACGCATATAGGCATTTCTACACAAATATTTACAGTAGAAGCAAACTTGTGCACTCTTACAGAGAGAAAGAGTAAAGTGCGCACGCACATCGCAATATTCAGCTCTCACTGTAACCAATGTAGGCTCGCGCGCACACACACAGACCCACATTTTTAACTGCACACGCAGATGGAGGCATCCGCCCACGTATGGGCACAGAGTTTTCTCTTGGTATTAAAGCACTTCTTTGGCTCTGATGCCTTGTCACTTATCTTAAGCACTAGGAAGATGTGGGGGAAGGGGGAGGAGAGTGAAAGAGAGAAAGATGACACACGAGCCAGCTTCATTCTGCTGACTGCTCAACTTTAGGTGTTGGTGAGTACAGATTAACAATGACGGAAGGTACTAACATCCATCCACCGTAAACTGTGATTCACTTGAACTTTTTTCATCTTCTAGATCCAAAGTCATCTTAAGTTAAGTCTCTTCTGACACAGAGCTGTCAGGTCTTTGATGCTCATATACTGCGTACTGTATTATTATTAATACATCTTGTGCAGTCTTTGCATACATACCTTTAATCTTATATTAAAGGCTTAAATAGCCTTTGCTAGGTAGATGTCAGTGATGATCAGCTGAAATGATTAAACTGTTTTATCACGACTTTGACTCGTGACATACTGATGGAGCTACAGTGAATCAATACAGTGACTTAATACATATTGCACAGATTTTTTTTCCAGTTATTACGAAATGTACAAATCATGGTGGGTTGCTATGTGTCTTCTAAATGTGTTGCATCTCTGCTGCGCACATCCGTCCCCATTTACATTCTTGGATATCTGGCTCATTCCCTTCACCTGAAATATTCATTTCCTTTTCCATCTCCATTTCAAACTCGCATGTGTTTGTTTCCTCTGACTTCAAGTTTGGTGCAGTGGAAGGATTTTCTTTCTTCCTCCCTGACTTTCCTTCTTTCTCCCCCCTTTGTCTTCCTCTGTCTGTCACACTCTCTCGCTCCCTTATGAGCTTTCATTCCCTCTCACTTCTTTGTCAACCTCCTCTTGTAAAGAGAGCGAATGTCTATTTTAAGCAATGTGTCATGCACCAGCCACCCCCACACAGACACAGCGCAGAGGAGAAGACTGGCACAACTCAAGCATGTTGTGTGTAAGTATCTGGGTGCTCGTGCGCCCTGTGCTGGGAAGATCATGCTCCCTTTTTTTCATAACTTTAACAAAACACAGCCTACAAAAGGGCCACAAGAAGCATCGGTGATGTCACGGTTTGTGATATGTTTATCATACCTGCTTTAAATTAAACATACAACTGAGTACTCACAGGCTGGGAAATAGAAGTGCTTTCACATGCTTCTTAGCACAACTAAGGATCCACCAGGAGCAGTTACTTTGGTTAGAAATGGCAAAAAAATTATGAAATTTGGCAACTCAGTAGTCAGGCATCATAGGAAAACACTTGTTATATCAAATATTAGAATCTTATAAAATTCCGCTTGATAGTATTATAAACTCATTCAGTAGCTGGCATTTAATACCATATCTAATAATGTATCACATACATGCATCTTTCATTTGATATTAGATATGCAATATTTATTCATGTTGTACATCAAAAAGTACATTTTTCTTTAAATGAGATCTCGGATTTAGTGTGGCACACCTTCTCCATTACATGCAAAATGGATCATTTTTTAATTGCTTCAACTGACCTCACTTTTACGATATTAATATCCCCTTTTTTTACACAATAACCCATCTCAAAAATGTTCATTCCTATTTCTTTTGGGTGCCGGCGTTCTGACAAAACGTCCTACTTTGTCAAAACATCCTACCGTAGCGTAAATTTATAGTCATGTCTATCAGTCCGTGCTACCTTATCAGAATATAATACCTTATGTGGTTTATGCCTCCATCGTACATATGTATAGGTAAGACGTTCTGATGGCCAAATCAGACTGTCAAAACGTGCTTCCTGCTTGTATTTATTTAGGCAGGAGGACTAACATTAATTGACAAGGTTTACGCTGTATGCCAGTTTACAGAAGTTTAAATCAAGACTTGAAATATGACTTCAATTGTGTTTTTGCACAAAAAACAAAACGCATTTTAACTTGAAAAGTTAACAAATTGACAAAAGCTTAAGGAAAACAAGTATCAACTGTAATAAAGAAGTAAAACATATAATACTAACTGTTTTTCGCACGCACGAGATCGGGGTAGGATCAAATAGTAAGCGTGTACTATTAACACCAAAAACATGGCTGTTTTGAGTTGTGCACATGCGCAGTAACAACAAGTAGGACAGCTTAATAGGTAGGGTGTTTTGTCAGAACTTAGTAATGTTTCATTTACATGGTTGTTACTTTGAAGAAGTCTTTCACATGTATGGCTTTTTTTCTAACTGAACGACCGGGAACAGTTATCACTAGCCCCTCAAATTTATATACAGTAATACACCTCATACATAATATGCACGATCTATAAGCGATTGATTTTAAAACATCATATTGAGCATGTAATATGCTGACACAGGTACACAGGCGAAAGGTTTTATTCCTCTTTTGATCTGCAATGAACACAGCAAGTATCACTGTGATTTATTTTAAGTACCTTGTCAGTTCTGTGCTGCCACACATGTTACGCATGCATACATAATATTCAGGCTTTTGTCTGCAGCAGATTGAAGTGTATATGAGGCTGGCTACAGTATGTAAAATACCTGTGAACAGAGTCAGTGTTCCACTGTGATTTAAATGTGTGAACATCCTACTTCTTATATTTCTAGCATACACAAATGTGTGCTTTCAGCTTTTTTGTCTCTCATCTTGCAAACATCTCACCTCCTTCTGCTCCTTTCCCCCTCCCCTCTCACTCTCTCTCCTTCTCTGATAGCTGGGTGTGAGATGACTCACGGGACGAGGCAAAGCGCCGGGCACACACGGCTCTCAGGTAATGAGAAATGATGTTGGTGTCAATGGTGGAATCGTCCAAATCATCCCTGAGCTGAGTTACATAATTCAAATATCATTCTTATACTCCCCCTCCTCTTTTATCCGTTATCACTGCCTTGTCCTCTGGCACACTCTCCCTCGCTTACTCTCAGTTCAAACAGATTTGATTTCTATTCCTCTATGTTCCAGTGACATCGCCGCTCCTCCGAGAGGTGTGTGCTCGGATTGGAACAAGGATCAAGTCACCCATCACAGCGAAGCATGCAGGGAAAGGCCAAGAGGTAGAAAATCTGTCTGCCTATACCTGTAAGTTAGAGTATATAGCTTTTATCTTTTTTTAATATCTTTTTTCTTTGGCATGTTTGATGTTAATGTTTGTTGTGCGCTGCTGTATTTTTGTCTGTTGCAGTTTTTCTGTGTGTGTCTGTTTTAATGTTCCTTTCTTTGTTCCCCCCATTTTTTTTTTAACTCTGACCTTAAAGGGATTACCCAGTGAAATAAATAATTCAGCATTTGGGGAAATAAGCTTATTAGGTTTCTGCTTCCAACACTTACAAGAGAAAATTTAAACCACCATCAACATTTCTGTAGGCTATGGTGAAATGACTCTGCAGCCAGCTCCTGGTTAGCACGTTTTCAGCTTCTACAGACCTCACTAATAAACATGTAATATCTCTGTTTGGCTATTTGCTTAAATATTTCACAGCGGAATAACCGTCGGCTAATTTTCTTTTTCTCGTCGTCTAGTCCAATAGCTCGGAAATGAAAGATGTACCAGTGTTGGGAACATAAGTTTGTTGTTGGCTGGATGGGTACATCAACAAATTTGTTTAAAACAAACATGCATTTAATTAATTCATTTCAATAATCTGATGAGTATGTGCCTGTAAGAAGACAGTCTCATTCAACCAAAACCAACGTCAGCCTGTTTAGGTTTTTGACCAGGAGGTTAAGTTGCTGTTTCTGCCATGTTTGGAAACCTTAAGCAGTTTAATATGTCGATAGAACCAAGTAAAGTCAAGGACACAAACCCATGCAAAATCACAATCTGTCATTTTCAAACATTGGTCGTCGCGATAAGAAGATAAAATGTTTATAGGTGGGACTTAAATGTGTTTGTAGTTATATGGCAATCATAATAATCAGACAAGCCTCATCCCTTGGCACTGAAAATAAAAACCGAAGAAAACAAAATAAAAAAAACTACAATAAATGATCATATTCTCTAAAAATGGAAAGAGAAGAAAATATGTGACTATAATAACAGTATAATACCTCTGACGATGTAATTTAACAGCTCTGTGTTGTCATCACAATGCTGATATGATACGTAATATACCTACTACTAATAGATGGGAATAAGGGCGAAAAGAAAAGAAAACCTTTCTAAGGATTCTCTATACTGATGCCACACACTGAACACTGGACTGCCCTCGAGGGCTGTTTGTGCTCAGCTTCGGGAAAAGGAAATGAAGTTCACCAGATTGTTTTTTTGGAATCTGAATTGAAAACTTTCCAGGCCAGGGCTGAGTCTGCACCGGCCAGATTGAGGTGAGATAGAGTGGAGAATATGAGCAGAGAGATGAAGTTGACCCCAACCTTTTTTTTCAACCTCCTGCCGTTTAGAGCTGAGACTAGCAGGCTCCTTGGCAAGGTGGGAGAAAATATGCTGTTAACTGTGAGCATGTAGTCACTTCAGCCTCTGTCTCTTTATTTTCATCCACTTGTATTCGCTGTGATTCATTGTTCCCCTGCACTACGTGTCTTGAGTACAGTGCTTGCACTTCCATCTTTTTTGCGCGAGCACTTGCATGTGCATGCACACATGAAGCCTCACACCCTTTTCACTTCCATCTACTCTGCTGCTCTCCTACTTTTCCCTTCTATCCTTCTTCTCTCCAGCAGTGGTTGAAATCTTGGATGTATTGGCATGTCTCCTCTCATCACCCCACCACTTGTGAGGAGGATCGAGGAGAGTTTAGGTGGGAGAGCGTGTGTTGAGGCGTAAAGGACCCTCTCAGCCCTAAGCCAAGTCCTGTCCATCCAACGGAGAGCCCAGACGGTGTGATTCAGCCCTCCTGAAGCCCGGCCAACTCATACTCACACAAACACAAGCAGTTACACACACACAAGGCACTCGGTGAGAAAGTCACAGACATCCTTTTTCCTCTCTTAAGTCACCACAGTGAGCCTGCACTGGAGGAGAGGCACAAAGAAGAGGTGTGGAGGGGTAGCTCTGCAGCTCTCAATCCTCAAGGCAAGGTCATTTTTGCCTGGCTAAAAGCACGCATAAGTGATAGAAGCACTGAGGAGGGTACAGGTAAAAGAAAAGATTCTGGTCTTTTTAAAACTTGGGCCCTGTTTTCCCATCTTTTGGGGTTTAAATTTTTAATAGGGACAAAGATGTGTGGAGTCAGCTCACTACAGAGCAATAACCAGCAATGGTGAAGCAACTGCAAAATAATCCTATGAGGCTATTGCCCAACATCACAATGCTTATATTTGGTACTTTACTGTAAGTGTCTGTGGTCTTTAAGTTATCCTGCCACGGTTTTGATTGATTGATTGATTTTATTTAGTTCCAATACATATTAAGACAGTGATAGTGTGCAGGTAATAAGTACCTGAATAAGGAGCAGTAAAAAGTAATCATAAAAATCAACCTATTTCCATAGTGTACCTCTTTTGGAAGCATTTTGCATTGCAGTGATGCCATGTCAACAAAATAGCTTGAGCAATAACATTAACTCCAGTACATTTGCATTTTTCTTGTAGAAAATGTGCTTTGCTGTTCTCTGTGATTGACCCCAGTAATCTCAGATAAAATGGTCACACAAACCAGATGGTTTCCAAGGTGCAGTGCACGAACAGGAGTGTTTTCATTCATTTGTAGCACAGCTGGTCACATCTTAGGCATGTCCCTATTGCCCAAAGTTACTCTGCAAAAGCTTTGTGGGGTGGCTGTAGCTCAGGTGGCAGAGCAGGTCAGCCACTAATCAGAAGGTTGGTGGTTCGATCCCAGGCTGCCTCCTGGCTGCATGCCAAATATCCTTGGGCAAGATACTAACCCCATGTTTGCCTACTGGTGGTGGTCAGAGGGCCCGGTGGCGCCAGTGTCCGGCAGCCTCGCCTCTGTCAGTGCGCCCCAGGGCAGCTGTGGCTACAATGTAGCTTGCCATTGCCAGTGTGTGAATGACTGAATGTAGTGTAAAGTAAAGCGCTATACAAATGCAGGCCAGGCCATTTTGTGAAGGGTAGTGTGTCATTGTGTTGCCACAACTCAGAAATCTGCACCCATAAACCATTTTGTCTTTGTTGTTTTTTTCAATAACAACATCTACATTTTCTGTAACTATGTAACTTTTGCAGAGGTACTGGTCTGTCCCTGTTGGGATCTTTTGTTAACGTTTTGCTCAACAATCTGAACCTGGGAAAACAATTGCCCTGTGGGATTACATCGGAGCCGCTTCACGGTAGCCAGTTGTAGCTATCTTTCTCATTATTGGACTTCTTCCAAACATTTTTGTCCTTATTAACAATCTAGACCCCATAAAGTTTGAAAAATACCACCAGGTTTCAAAAATAGTGGAATTTTTTTGGTTTCAGTATGACTTGTTACAAACAGATTCAACTCCCTCTAGGGCAAACACATATATTGATCTACAAGCATGAGGAACTGTCATCTTTCTAGATTTGAATGCATGATTTGGGGGAGAAAGACCTAACTGATAGACAGCTGATAAGCACGAATCTATAAGCCATGGGGACTTTGGCATGGACATATTTTGCGGTTTGTTACCAGTGGGTACCGTAGAGCAGTTCTCACTCAGAATTTCTTCGGAGGTAAAATGAAAGTTGTTTTGCATCTAATGATTTTCTTATGCCTTTTAAATGAGCTCCTCTGAGTGTTTTTCCTTCACTAGAAACTCCTCTTTGTCAAGTGAAGGCTGTGTGCAAGTAGAAATGGAATGGTGGACCCAAAGTGCAGACTCTCAGAAACGAAAAAGGTGAACTCGAAAACAGCTTTAATGGTGAACCGGACCAAAAACTAAACTGAAAAAATACAAAAACTAACCAGGCTAGTAAACAGAACACACAGTACTGAATGAGGGTAGATCGCAACACAGACAAAGGAAAATACAGAGGAAGCAATCAGTGAATGGGAGACAGGAGGGAAACACAGCTGAGGCAAATCAGGGCTGACGAGACAAAGGAAGTAACAGCAGACACATTAACATGAGACACGGACTTTCAAAGTAAAACAGGAAACACAGACTGGACTTACAGTCACAGACTCACAAGCAGACACTGCAACAGAGGGAACAGAGACGTGGGACCAGGGCAGACACAGACACCGACTGGACACAGAACAGAGGGAGTATGGAAACCCAAACTTAACAACTACAAAATCACAAACCAAGATGAACCGGGGAAAATAGAAATGCAAAACAGAAACCAGAACATTCACAGTAATAAACCAAGATGAGAACACAAATAAAGGTACAAAACTGAAAACACTGGGTCAACGACCCAGGTACCCTAACACTCTTAACCCACCCATGCAGCCGATCCCAAGCTAAATAAAGAATTATTTCCAAATTCCAAATGCTAGATTAATATTATGGACAGATTTCTATTACGCATGATTATTTTCTCACTTAAGGTATCATAAGAAGTTGCTTTAAGGAGCAAGATTTTTTCCTTTCACAATATTGACTGATTTGCTCATAAAACAAATAAATACACAAGTCTTCAAATATTCGTATGGCCTGGATTCAGCAGTTCTTGCGGTAGCAGTCTGACATGCCACTAGCACTACACCTGATGACAAGCAGCTTTGTTTACCGTGTGACACGTGCAGGTGCTCCCACTTCACAGGACCTAATAACTCATGTCACATTCTTCAGCTTCAAAGTCTATTCAGTCAGTCAGTCAGAATGTGTGCTCATGTTACATTTTACTTCACATTTAGCATCAAAAGGTAAAGTTTTCATAATCCTGGTGAGCTTATTATGGTTTATCTTGTCAAGTTTTTATTAAGCATGTCACTACCAGTGTTGGGGCCCTTACTTTAAAAAACTAATCTATTAAACACATTATTTATTCTACATTAATAATACATGTAATGCATTACATTACTGAACTACAGAAAAGAAAAAGAAAAAGTAACCCACTGCAATACTTGACACACTGTTTTTGTATTACTCCTTAACATGTCCTGAAATGCATTGTCACGGAACTACCACTTACAAACCTTACACTGCCAGAAAGAGGACAAACACACAAACACGTTCTTTTAGTGTTTATGTTGGAACACAAAGCTGAAAACACAAAGTAAAGGTATAAAATCGCTGGACTGGACTGGGGTCACCATACACTCAGCCTCACTCTGGGTTCTTCGCTAGCTTGGTGTTAGCATGCTGTCTGCGCAGATGCTTGCATCAACTGATGTGCTGGCAGTAGAATGCAGATCTTGAACACAGTTTGCACTTTAACATTGGGCTCTTGTCCTTAGCTGCTTGTAACACAAGTGCAGAGAAATAATAAGGCATGTTGTATGTTTTTTCGTTCTACCCACCCAATGTGCAGATAATTAAAAAATCGTTGAAACTCAGGTAACAACAAGTACAACTTATTACTGAATACAGCACAATAGTGCATTACATTACTGTTTTAAAGAAAGATGTAATCCGATTACACCCACTGGTTACTATACATAGGATTATATTTCTTTCTACATCCCAGACTAGCTTCTTTTTCTGTCCTAAAGCCAATAGGACGTCTGCTTTAGCAGTAGCCTCATTGTGTCCAGGTAGATTAGCATTGAGACAGCACTGTGGCAGGGGGCTCCTTGAATGACCAAGAGACCGTCTCTGCCTCGTACTCTATTCACCCTCCCCCTACTTCTTCAAAACCCAACGTCCACGAAAGAAACAATGAAAGGCTGACCTGCCACTCAGTTCACTACAGTTCATCCACATCTAGGCCTTGAGGGGCTCGGAGCGCCTGAGTGCACACACAGTGGTAACCTTGACTTATGAGTTATATGGATATATCACAGTAATATCATATAGGAAGACATAGATATGTACTGGGGTTAGGAAAATGAGTGCAGGGCACATTGAATAATATATCAGCACTACTACCAAGAGTGGACCAAGAATACTGTATTTGAACCCATGAATGGGTCAAGGAAGAGCAGAAAAAGTAAGAGTAAAGAAGACGAGGGAAGAAATAGAGAGAAAGAGTGAGAGAGGGTGGGTGAGTGTGACAAGCGCCATAACGTCCTCTGAGATGCATTTGGACACAGTGAGCATCTGTCAAAACAAGGCAGCCTCAACGGCCGCCTCACTAATGGCTATGGACGTGAGCGACAGAGGGGTGGGAGAGGTGGGGAGAGACACACAAGCCTGCTGCTGCACGTGCACTCACACAAATCACACATGCATACAAAGGCACAACAGTGCGGACACTTTTTTTTGTTTGCAGCAAATCATTGATACCAGATTTGTACAAAGCTACAGTGTAATAGCTATTGAACTATTGTGACGTTCGTGCATGAGCGCGTGCGTTCGTGTGTGTGTGTGCATTCATGCACCCGATTATGTTGGTTTCTGTGTGCAAGCGCAGTGTGTGCATGTTTACCTTCCAACTGTGGTTTTTGGTTGTCAGATACTTTCCACCATCTCTCATTGTGATGAATTGGGTGCTGTGTCAATCAGTCATCTGAATTGTTTTTTTTTCCCCTTCTTCATTTTTTTCAAGGCACTTTGGGCTGAGTTGTGTTCACTCTCCATTTCTCTCTCTCTCGCTCTCTCCCCCTTTCTCTCAGTCTTGCTGTCTCTGTACAAGAAACATCCATAAGAAATCATCATTGGATTTAAATCAATGTGTTGAAAGAAAATGTGACTATACATGGCAGTTACACACATATGTGCGCATTGTTGTCAGCTTACCCTAACTATAATAGAAATCCTTTTTTACAGGTAACATTGCCCTATCTGTTTGATAAGAAAAACACCAGATTAAATTTAAAGTTATATGAGACATGTACATCATAGTTCCCCCTCAGGTGTGTAGAGAGAGTGAACAGGAACAAAACAGTACAATGCTACCCAAATCTTAACCGCCTAAGGCTACTGCTGCTGTGCGTACAACAGCAGCACATGCACAAAGAGTAGCATTAGACCCCCAAACTAAATTACTGCTTCAGTGAAAAGTATTCATTAATTTTCTAAACCCCTATGATTTATACTTAATAATGTGCTCCTGTTTTTTGTGGACATTTTTCTTTCAAAGATCCTTTTAACTAAAATGACATAAAAAGGGTAAATAAAACAGTTGATTATGAATATAAAGACTTGGTGAGTCATAACGTGGCAAATGCAAATACACTTGGAATGCTGGCTACCAATTACTGTAATTATTCTTCATTCAATGTTAGCAATTAGGCAGAAATGAGTAGAAATGTTTCTTCAGAATTCAACTAAATGCTGTTATTTAATGATGATAATTTGAATTCATTGTGGGAAAATTAAAAGGAAACTATTTTTTAAAACAATATCCAATATTTTTTTCAAGAAAATATTCATTGCTTTTTTAAAAGGTTTGCATAAACCGACTGCCGATTTAAACTTTGACCTGTTTAGCAAAAACGAGGAATCTTGGATGCTAAATGTATTTTTGGTTAAGAGTTCTTGTAGTAGTGCTCAAACAAAACAAAACAACATTTTTAAAATCCAAAAAAGTACCCTGTTATGTGCCCATGCCCAGTCAGGAGGATTGATATTAAAGTACTATAACTTAAGCTGGATTTACACATGCACTGAACTTTCCTAGACATTATCTGCCTGATGTGCATGTGAGAACAAAAAAGTCCAACTGCTGAATATGAATTTGATGTGATGAGTTATTGCGCCTTATTTGCATTCTATTTATTATGTGAGAGACAATTAAAATGGGTACCGTAGCACCTCAGATTCTTTCACAAGAACATGTAGCTCCAGTTCACATTCAAGTGCAAGCTGCAAATGCTCTAACACAGATCACTACTGATTTCTATTTCCATGATTATAACAGAAAACACAATATAATGTGTAAAAATGTTATTAAATGCTAGTTCAACAGTCTTTAACAGTGCTCTGCTTATCTTATCCAGTCTGGATACTAGACTGACAAAATTAAGATATTGCTATACATAATGGATGCCCCTTAACACACCTAAAAAAAAAAGTTATTAATGCAAAATCTTCTACAAGTGGAACACATCGGGTATAATATATTACATTAATACTGCTTGTAGATTAAAGCATTACAATATCATAAGCACATGAAAGTTTGAATACACATGAAAATAGTTGGTGTTATCTGAAAAGAATACTATGTTGACTTGTGACTGGTGATTGGTTACTACAAGGCTGAAAACCATTGTTCATTTTAGTCAAATTGTGCATATAGAGGGGAAACTTGTGGAAAAATATTTTTTTTTGGTGGGACCAGTGCCTGTGCCTGCAGATGGTCAGGCTATTAATAGTTATGTCATAACTGATTACGACAGAGCAGCCTTCACATCGCATCACATCGAAATAAAATGGAACATCCACCTACTGTAGCTTGATCCAATCAGCCAGCACCCATTGCTGATGTGGACGTTGCCATCTTGTGCTAACGACATAATTTGGTGCCGGACTGTACACAGCAAAAATCAGCCCATGCACTTGCATGAATTAGTCATACTAATCTAAATTTTACCCTGGCTCTAATAATAATGTCAATACCACAACTACCCACATAGTATTATTTAAAAACTCTAATAGACAATAAATTTATATGTGTACCTAACGTCATGTTTTTAATAATTAACATTAGAAAATACTCTTCTATCTGTTGTACATACAGCCCACTCTTTACCTTGGTTTTGTCTGTGTAAAGAAATTGTTAGTAATCATTTTTGTCTTCATTTGTATAAAACCTGAAAACCAAATGCACCCAATCGTGATTTTAATTACTTCACGAAATCAACAAAGTTCTATTTTTTCATCATCAATATAAGTCCAGAATCTACAGCTAACACTGTGCTGAAAAAATACAAAAATACAAAAAGATATACATTAGTTAAGAAAAGTAATGTGTTACATTACTTAATTACTCCCTGTTACACTACTCATTACAATACTTTATAATGTGGCATGACACACACTGTCACATAATTACCATTTAACAACATAAACCTGAAGCTACAGTCCCACATGATCACACAAATCCCTATCCTAATGATGAAATACAAACGATCTTTCTTTTAGAGTTGAGACATGAACACAAAGCTGACAACACAAAGCAAAATTGAAAACCAGCCCATAAACTTCAAAGCAACTATTACTGCAGTTTATCTGTAGAAACACTGAGGCTACAATGCTGCATTTCTGACTGTTCATTACTCCTGTTGTTACCTGTTGAAGATCAGGCTCTGGGTGCCGGCAATGACGTTGCGTTCTTTGCTAGCTTTGTGTTAGCATGTTCTCTATTCGGATGTTTGCAAAGAGCCGATGTTCTGCTAGCATGCAGTTATTTCAGTCCTGGATGTAGTTTGCACTTTGCAATTATACTGTTTTGTACATGAAAATAAAAGGAATGTCCATATCGCCACTCTTAAAAAAAAAAATCAAAAACGCTCTACCATTTTGCTCCCTGCCACATCAGCTAATGATAGTGTACATTTGCAGGAGGGAAAATAAATGCTTGATGTTTTTCTTTCTTTCTATCCACTCAATGTGGATAGGATAGCTGAACGCAAGCAATGGCATGTTTGTAAAGGCAATAAATGTAACATAGTTACTGAATTGAGCACAGTAGTGCATTTATCAAAAATATTGTGCTTGTTAATATACCTATAAGGATATTAAGTAAGATAAGTCTGTTAGATTAGTCCAGTACATTAATGTGTAACACATAAGCTGTGTGATTAAGACTTTTACTTTACTTTTACCAGACAGGACTCAAAACACATTATTCAGGGACAGCTACAGTTGCCGTGGGGTAAGATGAGCAAAGAAGACAATCAGGACCAACCTCGGTCTGGATGCCTCTCCCTTTCTTCCATCAGTGTCTTGGAGGAACAGCATTGGCAGATGTGCTACCGATTCCCTGTGGCTGATTTTGGAAACATCCAAGAGTTTGTAGCTGGGCATGCAACATCTCTCAGGCTTTTCCCTCATATGAAAATAATCATAACCCATAACCATGATGATGCTGGTGGATTTCAAAGAAAAGTTTTTGGCTCAGTAAATAAAAATAGTTACCTTCCAATACATAACATTTAATTATTGATATCATAAGAGACACCCATTATTTACTATATATAGCTTTTCATTAGCCCCTAAAAAAACGCAGTGATCACTGTCGGCCTCTCTCAGTTTTTATCACCACTATTTAGTTTAAAGCTCAGTTTTTAAAACCTTATGATGTAACTACAGCCCAGCCCATGTAGTAGTAAATGAATAACTTAACCTCATATTGTGGATGGATTATCTCAGTTGTTCTCCTGACTGAAGTTTGGTCTGTTTACAGGATACTACCATGTGACTGCGTTTGTCTCTAACCATCAGGAACCCTCACATTAACTTTTATCAAATGGAAAAATGTTAGCGTTCATCCTCTAGCTTCACTGCGCTAATGTGTTTATATTATGCTAACCATAGCTATGTAGCTAGCCACCACACAGCACATCATTATTTACCAGGTAGCCCAACTTCAGTAACTCTAAAAAAGTCACTGCTGTTTAGTTTTCGGTCTTCATTTATGTCGGTAGTGATAGCAGAGCTATACGTTTATGTTTTTTCAGAAATCCCTCAGTCAGAACATGGTATATTATGTTCGGGTGGAAACTAGCGAGCTAACTCCCTGCTAACCTCTGACTCTGTTAAACTTCAAAAATTCTGTTTTCGTGGATGCCTGTATGTTAAACTTAATTGTTACACCTGGTAAAGCAGCAACGCTGATCATTTTATTAAGATGAAAGAATTTAGACAGTTTGTAACTCTCAGTGATGCTGCAGTGTTCATTTGACATTGGGACCTGAAGCGGAGTTTGGACTTGGAAACAACTAATGGCATTAGAGTTAAAGACCGGATTAACATGGGAACAACAAAAGAAAGCAAAAGAAAATAAACAACACTGATTTTAATACAAAGGGTATTTTTTCTTTGAATTTTAATGTCCAAAAAAGTCTGTTAGTACCTACTTCACTCAGAGCTGTGGTTCAATAACTAGCTCCCTAATAGAAAACATCTTCTTGGCCTCCTTTGCTGTCGCTTATTGCAGAACATCCTGCAGAGTTTAGTTTGACATGATCTTCAAGCAGTTCCTAAGCAGTTTTTTCTTTTTCTTTTTCGCAGTGCCATTGCCTTGAGCGGTTGTGCTTGGTCTGCAACAATGGTTAGGTGGGTCATGTGTTTCAAAGTTACATCCTCAATAATGCCAGTTGAGCAAATTATTGCACTAGATTGATTTGATTTTTTCACCAATTAAATCACTGTTGTGGCTTATCTGTATACATTTTAGAATTAAAAAAAGAAAAATCTATGGTATTTTTTATTGATTATAACTAGACTGGATATTAAGAAAAACTAGTAAAATTATGTTAGAGCTACAGAGTTATTCTTGTAATTCATAAGATATAAGATGAGTTTTTTCCCAGATGACATTTCTGTGCTAAATTTGTGCTAGACTGGCACTCCTGGTAGGATTGGGACAGATTTAAAAAACCTGCAACAACAACTGAGACATAACCAGTGACCAACCAGACAAGGAAGAAATCACACCTACTGCTGGCACACACACACCGCACCATGGTTAGGTCTGGATAAAATTGATATGATTTGACTGACAGCTCTTGTTTTACGATCCTTCAGGTTAAACACACAAACTTTCCCTCTTTCTCAGTTTATGTGTTTGTCTCATACACACACACACACACACACACACACACACACACACACACACACACACACACACAAAGAGCATCGCGTGGTGTGTTTTTGTTGGGATTTTGACAAACAACAACAGTGACCTTTAAGGGAGGCGAGGCAGCATGGCTGTGATCACAGGGAATGGAAACGGAGCCAGAGTGAAATGTCAACCGTCCCTGTGGTCTTAGCACTGACGCAAAACTGCCAGAAAAGGGAGAGAAAGAAAGAGTTTGCATGTGTGAGTGAATGTGTGACAGTGTGTGTGTGTTAATCTTGCAATGGGGGGGGGGGGGGGGGGGGGGGGGGTGTTCTTTGTGTCAGTGAGAGAAAAATGCATCACTAGCACACGTGTGTGGCAGAAGAGAGCACAAGAGCATAAGAGAAACGAAGCTTGCACTCTTTGAGATTCATATCAGTCATTCATCTGGTCAGATTACAAAAAGAAATCATCTCACATAGCTGATGCATCATCACTTCCACTATGTCAGGGAAGTTGCATAGCAGTCAGAGATAGAGTCATTACAGTCATATGATTGATGTGTGAAATGGCGTGCAAGGCATGAGGTACGATGGTGTTGATGCTTTTACATTGTCCTGATAATGATGCTCTTCCACGAGGTTGTGAATGAGAATAATTTTGCATGTGGGGCAGCTGCTGAACTCACAGCAGCAATAAATGTAGCAGGCAACTTCCACCATTCATACAAATGATATATCAAATTAAACCCTGCATAAGAAACACAAGCATATGGGCACTATCTGAATGTCAAAATCTGTCCAGGATTTGAAAGTTACACCTTCTACCGAGTTCAGTGACTTCCAGATGATGTGAATTACACAGTGTTTGATCCTTAAATAGTATTCCTGAGATGACATAAAAATGTGATTCCAAATTTCATAGATAATGTTGATGTTTAGCTGATGTTTTAACTTTATCCAATAAATGATATAAAAGATTAGCTGCTGTGATATCACCCATTGGTTTCTGAGCTTTGAAACCTTGAGATGAGTGTTCCTGCCATCACCATTTTGGTTGCACGAACCTGATTGTGAGGATAGATAAGGGGCGGGTCTTGGTGTAAACACACTCACTGGCTAAAGACCTATGAATGACATCTCACTTGTCAGAAAGCGTGTGGTTTTGTGGCAGAGATCATTTTTCATTTTGAAACATGGTTGGAACAAAGTTTACAAAATAGAATTAATTCAGTACGACTTAGAATGAGTTCCTGAACCATTAAACCCAACAGGAAGCTGTTTACAGAAGTGAGGTCAGAAAGCCATTTTCCCATAGACCTCTACAGGATAGAAAGTCTTTTATGACTTAAGCTTTCGTCATCTGGGGGCTTTCAGTCAAAATGCAGGTTTAAGGCATCTTAACATTGGCTTAATTTTTCCGACCTGGAGGCTGTGTGCATGTTTTATACTGTCTAGGGTTTATTCAAGACATTCCATCAACTTTTTCGAGTGTGTGCATCTTTTCTTTCACTGATTAAATGTTCCATGGTCAATTATTTAGATCACAGTGTAATTCTTCCCAGTTTAGAATTATTTTTTGATGTCCAACTATTGAACATACAATAGTATTGTAATTAAATAAGTATATCTGATGGTTAAATACAAAGTACCATCAAGCAACTCATTTTTAGAACAATTTCCCTCAGGATAAATAAAGTATTATTAATCAATCAATCAATCAATCAATCAATCAATCAATCAATCAATTTTTCACTTTTTGCAGCCCGGCAGTTCTTGCAGCTGATACCATGGAGACAGTTAAGTCACCACATGGTCCTGCTTGCACACTCTACTCATCCTTTTTCCTTCTCTTCCCTATTTTGTCTTCATGCACACAAATGTCAGTAAAGTTGCACTATTTCAGCATCTTGCTCAGCTGGAGAGAAAAAAGCTTTAAACAAGTGACATTTTTATTAGTTGCAGTTTATAAGCTATTCAAAATGTAGCAGTTGATAATCTGGAAATTTGAAGCTTATTTGTTATATGCCAATGAATTTTAATGTATTCCATTTTAAACAGAGGATCTGTTCATTATGTTTTGTTGTTATCTGGTTATCTATCATATTGTAAAAGATCATTTCATGGTATTCTATGGTTACACCAGACAGTAAATGCAGACAAAACCTCTGTTTTATATTATTGCACATTGAAGTTTACAGATGAACTATGTTGCAATGGTGCAGGGTAGACTCTGATATCCATGATTGCTGTTAAGTTGGGTCCAGAGTAGCAACAGAGATATTATGGCACTCAAAGACATCTAAATGAAAATACAGTGGAGAACAGCAAAAATGGTGGTAGAAGCTTTTAAAACTGCTTATTTGTGTACAAAGTCAGCAAACTTAAAAAAACTTTTTTTTTTTAGCAGATTTGATTGGATGTTCAACACAGTAGATGCAATTTTGGTTTGGTCACTGAAAATAAAAGCTAATTTATATAACTTTTCATAATAAGTGCCCAGATGTGTTTCAGTATGCTGCTGGCTTTAATAACACTTAGCTATTTTTTGCTGGCTAAGATGTAGAAATCAGCCATAATACAGTAGCTTATATAACATCTGCTTATATTCTGTAGAGTATAGTTGCCTAAATCCACAGTCATTACACTTTAGAACCAACAGCAGCAGGTCATCTAATCACACTTTATCCACAAAAAAATCTGCAGTCATGGTAAAGTAAACCCTCTCTCTAAAACTTTATGTATCCGGGCCTAATAGAAGAAATCATCCAGTTTTTATTAGCTTCTAAAAATATTTAAATAGCGCTCATATAAAGAATAAATCGTGACATATTATATGGCATCATTTATTTTGTAAAGACTAAGCCAAAATGCAGAAGTGGTGCATTAAAAATAAAGTACACCCCACGATTCAATAGCTTGTAGAATCACATTTAGATGTATGAATTTAGCTGTTGCTTACATCATTATGTTATGTTATTCATTATGTTATGTTTTGAATTTCCCTCGGGATAAATAAAGTTCTTCTTATTTTATCTTATCTTATCTTATTATTTTTGCCCACTGTTCTTTAAAATGCAGCTTGAATTCTTTGAGCTTTATTGGCATTCACCTGCACAACTTCTTTTCTATCTTTAGCTGTTGGAGAGCTGGCCTCACATATGACTCTAGAATACTGCAAAACAAGCCCCAATCATTACCCTTCCACCACCATGCTTGCCAGTTATAATGAGTAGTCTGTGCTGACATGCTGTGCTTGTGGGCCTGTGTACACATTATGCCCAAAGATTTCCACTGTTGTTTTGTCTGCCCAAAGGACAGTGTTCCAGATATTTTGTGGTTTGTTCAGACACGACTTCCAAACCTAAGCCATGCTGCCATGTGTCTTTTTTTGTTTTTGTTTCGAGAGAAGACGCTGGGAAATTGTTGGAATCATGCCATGCTTGTTCACTCTTGTAATTGCACTATGAGGAACTTTAACATTCGGCATGGTAACTACAGAGCCAACTTTTGAACAACTTTGAACAACTTTTATTTTCTACTTGTGAATAATCTTATACACTGTGGAGTGATGAACTTCATATTGTTTGAAAATTACCTTATAACCTTCTGGAGATTAATGGGCACCAACAGTTGCTTCTCTAAGATCTCTGCTGAAGGCTTTCTTCCTTTGCATTAAAACACACCTGAATGCTCCAGACCAGAAATCTGCTAAAATGTCAGCTTTTTTAAAGGTGGTCATACTTGCCAATGTTCAATCAATCAGTCAAGCTCATTTGGCTATCAGCACCTTCTTGCTACGTTCCCTCTTTATGTCAGGGTCCTGGGTCTGAGCGACCCAGGGACCCTGAGTAGTTATGGACTAATATTATAATGTATGTATTTTGTATTGCTGTCCCTCGTTCTCCCTGCTTGTAGATATGTGTACGTAGGTATGTGTGTGGGTGTGGCCCTGGCAGGTGATTGGCCACACCTGAAGACCTTGACACACCTGCAGCTGATCAGGCCTCGTCGGAGGAGCTACTTGAGAGTGTGGCGGAGCTCTCTCCGACGCTGGATCATTGCGTGGCTTCACGTTAGTCTCTCGACCAGTTCTTAGTTTGAGTCTCCTGCATTATTGTGTGTCTGACAGCTGCCTCTCTCTTATGTCCCCAGGAGTAGCGAGAGACGAGAGGGCAGCGAGCACGGGGTGCTCATCACGGAGAAGCGGAGACAGAAGCACTAACACTGGGAAGAGGACACGTCACGGGAGTCGGGAGAGCACGGGATTTATTGTCATGTTTTTCCATCAATGTAAATAAACGCACTGCTTGTACTACGAGCACCGTGCCTGGGTCCTCCATTCCCCATATCCCCACGGTCTGCCATGTCAAACCATGACACTTTATTCTTTTGGAAGTAGTAGTAATGATCACTACTGCTTCACATACTGCTTCTGCACTTTGGCTTAGTATTTGTTAAATAAATAATGGTACTAGGTGCTGTGTAATGTGTTGTTTCTCATCTGAGGTTGTATTTACCTCATTTTAAGACCCACTAAGGACCAGAAGATCTTTATTATGTCCTGACACGTAAAGCCTTCAAACTACAAAGACCTTATTGTAGGTATTTTGGTACCCAAAGGCTAAAGTATGACCCACTGAGGAAAATGGGTTTTCACAGACAAGTAGAACTTCGTGTACAGAGGGATAGATATATGCTTGCAGAATTATTCATTAAAAAAGCCACAAATATGTAGCATTGCACAACTTCAGTCAACCATATTTCAATGTTTTGTACTCACAAGAACCTTTGTATTTGTACATTACCCCTTAAGCATTGTCTGTTACAGGGCAACACAAATACAAGTGGTAAAACTTCAAGAAGTCCGTGGAGAAGTGTTGCCTTTGAGACAAACTCGGAGAAGAAATTTTGCCTCCATTGTTGTTCTATAAAGCCTATTGCACACAAGCTTTAAATATCACACAAAAACAAAAATAATGAACATATCAGCATACTTTTACACATTGTCAGCAAAAAAGAAAATGTCTGTCAGTGCTTGGACCAATATTTACTGCATTCTTACCATTCTCAGACCTATATCACTTGTGATATTAGAATAGAAAAGATACCCATTAAAGGTTAAAGAGTACCAAGAATAAAACTTCTTTATTTCACTCAGACACCTTATTCTTTTACTTCTCACCATTACAGTATAGAAAAATGAGAGTCAGTTTTAAAGAATTAGATTCTAATTTAAGGGGCTGTTTGCTTTCAATTTAGATTATTGTATTAAATGTAATAACTAGCATTGTATGTCCCATATCATGTATAATATTCTATATATTCATTTTAGTTATCCAACCATTGTGCTTACTCTTCTTACTCATGTGAAGTTTATTAAGTATTTGGAAAAGTGAAGAAGCACATGTTTTGGGGCTTAAGCTGCTTTCAAACTGTCGTTTCACTTAGTTCTATAAAGATCATAAATGGAAAGGGCCAGAGTTTAGTGTGCTGCAAAATAAACCAGCTGCAAAAGACTTATTAGTTTTGAAATATCAAGGTGAAGTTTTTTCTTCAAGAATAGGTTTTAAAAGTAGAAAGACACATTTTCAAAGCCTTTCATTCAAGCTTCGCTGACTACAAAAAACAGCCTTACAATCAATATGATGATCTCATGCGGTTTACAAGAAGGGAGCTCAAGAGTAAGCTAGTTCTTACTTTCTCTTGTAAAGTCATATAACAGAACAAGAAATGGCAACAAGTAATATTCCTGTAACCATTCACATTTTTAGAAGCATGGGACAGGCTCATTCATTGGGTTTCTTATAATTCATCAGTGTGCTACAATGGTCATGATATTAGCTAAGGCTAATGGCCATTTTCTTTTGTACTAAGCAGTCTAACGATCCTCAAAGTAGCCCATATAATAATAGGCAAAATAATAATTATAAATAAACATAAATGCAAGAGGTTCATCACGACAGGGATTTAGGGGTTCCTTGCTATCTAAAAGATGCTCTTCATTTAGGTTCCACTTGATGCACACCAGTGACACTGGGATACAGTTTGATAGGGCAGGAGAAGACATAGCATGTGGATCCTTCACAGTTTGAAGTCAGGAGCCCGTCTGTTGTAGCAGTATGCATCCTGTAGAAATGTGCCAGCTGATAGAAAGGCATGTGGGGGGGGTGTCACCTTGGGGGCTTTATGCTATTTGAGACAATATGAACTGTAACTAACCCACCCACCCACACACACACACAGACATACACATATACATACACATAGATACAAAAGCAGAACAATTGCACATTCTGTTTTTTCCACTGTGGGAGACTTACATTTAATCAAAAGAAATTAGATTGCTGATTTTGCTTATGGATACTATAGACCAGTAATCAAATTTTATTGTACTGTGTTCCACAATTAACTGCATCGCATTTGTATTTGGATCTATCATATTGTATCATACTGTGTCATATCCTGTTACTATGTTGCATTTCATCATATATTTGTTTTTGTTTCGTTATTGCATGTAAAGCATACGGGCACCTTGTGAGATCATGGTATGTAGCACCTGTTAAAAACAAAGGAACATTCAAGACACATTTGAGATACAAAGGGTACGCAACATTTCCAATGAGGCACGTACATGCATTCATTGTGTTAATGCAGATGTTGACTCACGTAAAAGGAAGAAGACGTTCATGGAAAGTGAGGCGCACAAACGTGACTGCATGTGTGTGAATGAGTGAATGGGCTTCTGGGCTGTATTGGTATTTTGAAATGTGATTGACAAGGGAGAAGTCTATTAGGTGAGATCATTAACAGAGTTGAGCCTGTTATCTCCCCAAGGCAGCCGTGAAAGGAGACAGCTGATTCACAAGGAAGCTATTGAGAATTTCAAAGGTGTCGTCTGACTGATTTGGGCCCAGGCCCGCGTCACACTGAGCCAGCGAGCCAAGTTGTTCCCGAATCTGCACTGATCAATGTGCCTTCACATCCTCCCTCCTTCATTCTGCCTGGCTGTGCTGCATTTTCTGAAAAAAGTTTCTTTTTCCTATGATTTCTTCAAGCATTTTAAGTCTCCTTTTGTTTCTACTTTGCTAACTTTGCATTTTTCTTACTTTGTGGTACAAATTGTCTTCTCTGCCGTGCTGCATTTTTCAACACGCAAAAAAGTTTGCTTATACTGAACACAACTTAATCCACGCAATTAAGCATATAGAGACAACTAATCAAACTAAAGTTCTGCAGAGGCGAGCCCAAAAGCAAACAAAGTTAGTTGATTTGCTTACACTGTACTTCCCATCCTTGTTTTAGCTGCATGAATATTTTATGTCCTTTTTGTTTATGGTGCATGTGAGCATTACTTGAGCAGCCATCTCCACACCATGAATTTCTTTGAATACCAAATCCAGTTAACAGAGTGAAAACTATTCTCAGTGGCTGAATAAGATCTAAGAAATTTGACTGCAGGGGCCACATGCTCTTATACCAAAAATAAATAATAATCAAGAAATGTGTGTGTCAGTGTACATTTGTCTGAATTTGTTGAATTTGTGTGTGTGTGTACAATGAACTCTGTTTGACCTTGGTTTTTCACCAAACATTGCCAAGGGGATGCAATGAATTCATGTGCATGTGTCTGTGTGTGTAAATGCGAGTGTGAATGCATGTGTGGTTGAGTGCAAGGTTATCCATTGGCTAAGGAAAACCAAATATGACATCCAGCCACACATCCTGTCCAGAGCAACTCAACATATACACACCAACACCTGCAAACACACTTTGAAGGCCTGTGTGTATTCTCTGAACTGTGTGCAAAACCCCAGAGGCTGTCTGCTGGGCTCATTGGGCCCAGATTTAGGAGATGTGATTAACCAGTTCAGAGGGAGTTGAGAGGGAAGCAGGAGGGGTGCTGCAGGGAACTGGTCCAACAGGAGCATTACCCAAAAGAGATTGTACTTTACAGATCCATAAGGGATTTCCTTAACAGTCCTGCTAAAATGCAGACTGCAGTCCATGTACAATTTAAAAGATCACTATAAACATTTTCAAAAAAACAAATACAGAAGCAGATTTCGGCCCATGGAAATATGGTGCAAGCTACTTTGACACAACCGAGTCTAAATCAATCAGCAAGCTGAACACTGACCTATATTCTGCGTGCAGTAATTTATTCAAATATATTTGTCATCTTTCTTATACCCCTCTGAGCTCTTGACCTATTTTATGTGTCCTGCCTTCCGCTTTGATTTGTACAAAAAGAAAATAAGATTAATATCAGTAAATATATAAAATTTGTGTCCATCACTTCTCAACTGTCTCTCTGATAAAAAAAAAAAAAAAATCTCACAAGGCTAATCAGTTGTATATGACCAAGTGATCAATGATGGATCCTCATTCTGTGGTCTGTGTGTGGAACAAGGACTATTTTGCATACATCTGGAAATTGTAAAACAATGTAAGCATTTTAAGTTTCTAACCACGATTAAATGATAACGTTTTACATAAAACTGTGTCTACATCATAAAACTGTTTCAGACCCTTTATTTCCTGTTTTTGTTTTATTACACACTCACCTCGTGTGTTGCTGTGGCTTTGTTTCCTGTGTTTGGATCTTTTCTGCCTTCTGTGACTGTAATAGTCCCTTTATATTTATGGTCTAGTACATCTCCTTGAACCTTTCAGTATGCCAACGCTCTTTGTTATTTTTTGTTACCTGTGTAGTCTCTTTCCTTTGTTGCTGTTGCTTCTTGTCTATACCTTGTGCTTTGGTTTATAATTCTGGTTTTGTGTATTTTGTATCATCATTGCAACTTGAATGTACCGTCCTTCCTTTTGGTCAAACTCATTCGAACAGTAAGAACTAACAATGGACCCAGTGGGCATCTTTGATAAAGTTTAACTTCAAGGTAATAAAACTATAACTACAACTGAAATAACTGCCTACTTTATTTTACACCAGCAGGAAGCAAACCATTTACAGATACAGCCACTTAAAATGGCTGCATCATCAGTGAAAGGACCATGATGGATGCCTGGTAGAAGCCTGACCAAATACTGGCCAATTGGTTTACGGTAATGATATCCCGTACCAGTGACATGGGCGAGGCAACCATGAGCAGTAACTCCTCTAAGCAGATCCGTGTATCCACCACGGATCTTGTGTATCCGTGGTGGTTTCACAAGACATTACCATCAGTTTTCCTAAATACTACTTTTAGGAAAACCGATGGTAATGTCTTGTGTGTCCACCACAGGGAGCAGTGTGGAGGCTCATTCATTTACAGGCTTGCTACACAATTGCGCTTCAGTTGCACAACAATATGTATGTGTGTGTATTTCTGGTGAGGTAAAGACTCCAGCAACACTTGAAACACTAGGGAACAACTATTAACAGACCAACGCGTTTCAGCTTGTGGCCTTCATCAGGATCAGGTCACAAGCCAAAACGCATTCGTCTGCTAATAAGTGGCAGACTGCTTACTCAAGTAGTCTGCCACTTATTATTTCACTTTTGCATTTTAATATCCTGGTTGAAAGATTTTGAGCTGTGAAAGAGACACTCCAAATGCAACAACGGGTCTATGTCCTGCCAACAAGTGTCCAACCCACAGTATTTATTTATTTAGTTAGTTATAAATGCAAAAACTAAATGTGAGATGACAGGTAGGTGAGAATTAACAGTCATTAGCATTCACCTGGTCTTAATGAGCGAACACCCTGCACTCACAGAATAGGATTTTTTTTAAAGGGGTAGGGGCAATTCTAGGTTTAAACTTTTAGGGGGGCTCAGCTCCCAATCATAATGTCATGCATGCAGTTCCTTGTAATTAATATTAATGGAATATGCTGTTTCCAAATGTAATCAACCCTTTTCACATTTGCAAACCTCAATTCAATTGGATAAACATTACAATGAAACCTTCAAAAGCAACCTAATTAATTGGATGACCTATTGTAGTGTCTAAGAATAATTCAGAACGAATAATGAGAGATTTCAAAATATTCAACCTGTTTTAGGGTGGAGCCTTTAATTATAATCCAGAGGCAAAGACTCAGTCATTAAATAAATTAAAGAATCATTTGTGGCAAAGCAGATAAGATGAGAAACATGCACAAATTATTTCAGTCTCTTTACCACATAGAGGCAGTTTTGAGTGGCTGTATCTGTATATGTGTTAATACAGGCTGAATGATAGTCTAATGCCAGGGATCATACTTTGTCAGTCCACCTTTCAGACGGTAAGGATGAGGGTCCGTGCAGATGTCTGGGTCCTTGCGCAGACTCATCTGAGGAGAATTAGCATTGCATCACATAATCTACGCATGCATCCATGCAGCGGACTTCAAGTGAGTTTCAAAGAGGTATAACAGGAATGACTACTTGGCCGGCAGATCTCCAGCTGTTTCTGCAACAGAGTATAATCCAGGCTTTACTCCTTAAATCATAGATCACAAAAGATTTATTGATGAGAAAATATAAGATTCTGTGGCTTCATAAATAAATTCTAATCATACCCTAAGACATGTGAAGAGAGAACAAAGCAAAACATTAGTATACTTTAACATCCTGATCATATGGCAGTTCAGTTTAGTTGCTATATACTCGTAAAATAATGAAAACAAACATTAATAATAATATTCTGCTTTAAACACTATTTTAATCAGCAATGGCAATCTTTGGGTAAGTGTTATTGGGAAATCTATCCAACTTAACAAAAAATAATGAAATGAAAATTCATTAATGTATAGTTGCCCTTAACTAAAAATAATCATGCTGTATCATCAAGTGTAAAATGCAGGTTTTTCCTCATTTAATTTAAGGATTCTTGATGTTATACATGCTTTGTTTTCTGTAAAACATGCTTGAACAACATAGCATACAAGATTAATTCAACTACAGAATGCTAACCACATGTTATGTTAGACAGGCGGGTCTTCAAAACGAGGGGACAGTTTTGGTTTTATGAGCACATGGAACAAGGTTGGTTATTATTTTGTTTTTTCATAGATTTTCTGTGCTCTAAGTCAGACTGTGTAAGCTGGCAAAACTGCTGCACAGTAGGCCTTTCACAATGTGTTTATGGAGCCACAGCATCTGGTACTTGTTCATCAATAAATCTTTTGTGTACCACAATTTGAAGTGTTAGATCATCATTTTGCCTATATAGCTACATATAAACAATTTACTCCCCACTGGTACAATGTAAAATGGCAAGAAAAGCAATGTTTGATTCATGATTAGAACATTTACATTCAGCATATACAGATATGGTTTTCTGGTTTATTGAATTTAGTACAAACGTTAACTGTTGCATTTTGGCAAACTGATACCTGGTTATTACATGCAAAGTACCACAGGTGTTTCTAGGTAATAAGCCACAGCATTAAATGTTCTGTTTTGTGTTTTAGGGTAACACTTTTACCCTCAAACACATATTAATGCTGGGGACACAAGCTAGGACTAATCCCAGCATTATAACATGGTAGTAGTATATTATTTTATGAAAACATGAAGCAGTATTACCTTTTTATTACTATGACCTTACTATCATTTTAAAGTCAGTACATCAAAATTTTAATGCACAGATGTCACTATTTTATTTCCAAGTTATCTTATTATTACCAGGGTCTTACAATAATATTACAAATTGGTTTTGCCACATAGAAATATGTTTCTTTTGTTTCACACTGATCATTATCCAATTAATACGTTCCAGTGTAATATTACTCAGCTTAAATCACTTTTGAAATGGCTTCATTTTTTGAAAATAAAGTAGCACTGACCGCTATTCCAGTGTTATAACCTTTTGTTCCTAGTTTATAACCGTACTATAACCACATTTTTACCAAGCTGTAATAAAAAATTGCTACCAACATTTGTTTTCATCCATATCTCACTGCCTGTTGCCCTATTTTATTAGTAATAGTGCTGATTAGGGAGGTCGCAGTAGTTAACATAGAATAGAATAGAATAGAATAGAATAGAATAGAATAGAATAGAATAGAATTGTATTAATCTCTTGGGAAAATCCCCTTTAGGGAAATTATGGTTTCAGCAGCTCAACACCTGAAACACAAATAAGAAAAAAAAATACCAAACAGGTACAAATAATTACGAATAGAATATTAAGAACTAAATATCAGCAGCAATAGAATTCAAAAGGTAATAATCAAAGAAAGTCCGGGGATTAAAGTGTAAGTGTAATACAGTGGCAAAGTGTCAGTGTGTTGTTTAGTTAGTTATTTCACTGGGTTGACATCGTCCACCTCACCTGTCCTCCTGCTACTCCTTCCCCTCTCCCCGACTGCCCAGTTGTACAGTTAGGTCTGGTAAACCAGTCTATGTACAAATTGATACAATAATCATTACTGCAAAGACTGACTTCAATCTTGTTAAATAACATTTTTTAAAGGGAAGTTTTGTTTAATTTATTAAACAGAAGATACAGGGTAGTTTAATTAGGTATAGTCACCTCCAGCTAGTTTCTTAGCCTGAAATGCACGCAGTCTTGAGCCTCCTTTCTAATTACCATTTTTATTGGTCAATATTTTGTTAATCAGGGACTCAACAGTGTAGCACACAGATTGTTTTGAAAGAAAAAAAATTATAGTGTTTGACTCCTCATGAATAGTCAACACAAAAGCATTTTCTGAAAGCAGGATAATTATATAGGAAAAAGAAATATACTTGATTAGACATTGTTTCTCAATATCTTTACATATGCACCTATCAGTTGGCTTTCCTCATGCATGCTGGCAACTCATACAGCGGTACAACCACACCACAACAGCAATTTCCTTACTCTATTGAAAATGTAGCCTGAAGAGTTTCAGCATCTGTTCTTTGATTGCTCCCCTACTACTTCTCTCAGCGGCTGGCCATGTGATTTGTTTTTCTGTGTGATTCACAAACAAGCATAGAGAAATTGTTGGGGGAGGTTCACTTAAGCCACATTCACAAGGACTCTGCAGAAACCTCTATCAGCAACTCGGGCTCGCTTTTGTAGGTTTTCATCCTTCCTGTAGTTACGATCCCATTTCAGTCACAAAATGAGTGTTGTACACACACACATATATAAAGCATATATTAATGGATATTTCATATGCTAGTTTTCATAGGGTTTAGACAAGATGGCAAAGCAACCTATCAGATTATCTGACTTCTCAATTCCCTGTGGTGCTGGGCTCTGTGGTATGGCTGTCTCTAGATTTGCCCACATCTCAGTTATACTAATCACTGAGATTTTAATGTGTGATGTATATAATCAGCATTCCATGATGCTGTCACAAATTTGTTGATGGCTCTAAGGAAAAACACATACAAAGTGTTGTTTCATCCAATGCAACAGCACTAGAGCAGTTAGTCAAATAGTGGCTGCAGACTCTTGCGGCCTGTTTGTTCCACAGAGTAAAATTTACTATACTTATTTTTTTTTTTTTTGTCAAAACTAGTGTTTTATAGTCTTTCCATGCCTCTTTAGGCTAAGTTAAACACATAGTTAAATAAACACTTGGTGCAATTAGATTCTCTAACTAGGAGAATAGATAAAAAAACAGACAGTTGCATAGTGGCTTAAAAGCTCTGTGTTGATTCTTGCATTATGAGTGCTGATTTCCTCAGAGGCATAGGCTAGATGAACACATCAAGGTGTGAAATAAATAACACATGATGGGAAGTGTGTAAATACTGCATCCTCTCGACCTCCCCGCACACACACTTTCATGCACACACAACTGCTGCGTGTCCCTGGGATGAAAGCGGTAACTGGCATCTGAGATAAGCAAATGCCTTTGAGCAGCATCCCTCACATCTACGCCGATGCATTATTGATCATGACTTCTCATAGTATGGGGATTTTACCCGAGCTGCTAGATGCCTCTTTGTGCGCACCACCAGATGAGCTACTGTGTCTCATTGAGCAGGTTACCTATACTGAATAAACAATTAATGAGCAGAGGAAGGTAATGGTGAAACTATGTAGAGTTTACACATATAGCTATTCTTCAAAATAAGTAAACTTGCAAGGCGGTATCTTACAGAAAGTTAATTTTATCAAAGTCACTGAGCTGCTTGGAGCGCCTCCTCATTATACCGAGAGTCCTCTTCTTTTTATAATCTTGGCATTAAAAACAGTAAATATGGATGTTTCCAAAATGTCAAACAGATTATTTAATTTTGTAAATTCGTGTTTCATATATTTGCTTGTCTTTCTTTGTTTTTGTTTTTTTTTGCTCTCTCAGTTTTTTTGCAGCACAGTTTTGGTTAATTATCTTCAGTTTGCTATTACTCCCCTTTTCAGACATGCACACACACACACACACTCACAGGACCACACAAATACATTCTCTCTCTCTGTCTTAAATTGCAGGTAGAGCGCACTCCATTGCTATGATCTCCCAGCGCTACGAAGGCCGAATTTGCCTGTTCTCGTTAGCTTGGTTAAATAGTCCTGGGTATGCTTTAATTAGTGTGAAAAGATCAATGATGTATAAAGGAGGGAAATGGTGTTAGGTTAACTCTTTACTGTCCATTCAATCTCAGTATCCCTTAAATTAAGAAAGAATGATCGTCCAGCTTTTCCTCATTAACCTTGTAAATTGTTTTAGTATTTTGAAAAATCTTTTAAGACTACATCAACTGCATAATCTTATTTGATCTGAAATACAGTACTGATCCTAGTTTTTGAACATTTATAGTTCAGTGCCTGAAGGTAGCATTAGTGATAACTAGACAGTGACTCATAGCTCTATGAGGAGATTTTAAATGCTGCATATCTACGACTGGTACAAGAGAATATAAAAAGGAAAGAAAAATGTAGCTCTAATAAGGGAGAATCCTGATGCTTTAAACTTGTTAATAATAGCAGGAAAAATGAAGGATGCTAAAGAAATTGGAAGGGAGAGTAAAAAATAAGTGTCATGTTATACATGTAATCACTGTCTGTTAGATAGGCCACTTAAAGCACATTGTTTGCATCTATAAAACAAAGTGAATCAATGAGTCAATGATTATAGCTAGCCACACAATGGCGATGATCAATAGTTGGATTGCTGTGAATTATATAAAGAATACTGACCAATCCCAGAGCTCAAATAAATTCAGTGTGTCTCAGGTTCCACTGAACTGAGGTCTGCTATGATCTGTCATTACTACCACTGATGTTATTACTTTATTTGTCTATCAGAATTATTAATCCCTCCTTTTTTTATTAGTGGTAGCAAATTAAAATGACTCCTGAGATAAGGTGCATATGGTGCAATGCGCTCTTCTTTTTTTCAATAACAAAAAAATATCAAGTATCAAAACATTTATTAAAAGTAAAAGTGCAGACACACGGACAGTCTCACTAAATCCATCCTTCCCCCTCAGAGTCTTTCCACAAGATCCTCATCTCCCACTTTCTGCTTGCTACCTCAATATTAGTCTCCTCCTCCTCTCCTGTCTTATCCCCTCCTGTAGCCCTGCTCCTTCTCCTGCGCTCTTATCTGGGCTGGAGCTCCTACTCCCCTCACTCCACCCTTCCAGCTTGTTGCTATCTCTACCAGTCGGGGTAATCCACTTCTCCCTATGTGTCTGATGCCTGCTCCACTCAGCAGTGCCCAGGATTATCTCCCCACAGCCCCCACGGCCCAGTGCCACAGCTAAAGGGAAACCCAGCACGCAAACTGCTAAGGCTGGTTAGCTAGGTCCCACCAAGTGAGCCAAAGCTGGCACGGCTGTTTGTGTTTTACTGTCTGTGCAGATGGGATCGTGAAGACGGAGAAAAAAAGAGGGCCCACGCTGAAGCACACATGCAGTGATATGCCACAGTATGTTTTCTTTGCGGTTGTGATTGACAAGCGGCTGATGACGTTATTTAGAATAAAGTGTTTGCAGCTGAGCAAATCGACTGCAACAAAGTCTTCCACCAAAAATGCTCCAAAGGTATGTTTTGTTTACTGATGCACAATATTTGGTTTACAAATGTGATCTATTTTTCTTTTCATACGGGCAATGTGCAGTTTCATACAATAGATTGTAAGTAATGCAAACAACAATCTTGTTACTTGACAAATAAATGCGCTCAGATTGAAATTCAAATGTAAGTTTGGAGATTTTGACAGTCGGAAGTCCTGTTTGTGATATACAGAGTATAAAAACCCATAATATAAATATAATAACAGTAATGATGATAATATCATGTTCATCAGTACTGAATGTTTCAATATTTAATGATATCAAAGCCACACAGAAGCATTATGTTTGTCACCGAGGTAATGTGGTTCTCACATTGCAAAATGGCCTCTATACTGCACAATTGCTTTTTTATACAGCGTCATTTTTGTGTAACCGTAAATGACGGTGCCATAAATTTAGCCTCAATGGTTGAGCTTGTGACTTATAGTAGTAATTATTACGAGAGTGTATAATGTAATGTGCATAACCATAGGTTCTGAAGAGAGAAAAGGGGTAGAGGAAATATTCCTATGCTGGAATAGTTGTAGCCTATAGGCTGCAGTAGATTCACAGTCCATACTGGGGTATATCTGATTTGTAATCCGTATATTCCTCTTGCTGCCTCCTTATTCAAAGCTCTCTCCCCAAGACACTTTCCCATCCAATTTTCTCCCTTTCTCTCCCATCTGCCCCTCCCCTCCTACCCCTTGCTGTTCAGTTTAGATTCGGGGATGGAAAGCTTCATAAACAATTTTCTCCCCTTGCCGTTGAGCCACTTTTACCCGGGCACTGTGTGAACGCCATGCCAATTTCCTGAATCCATACTTCACAGGCACCCCCTTGCTCCCCCTCCCCACCACCACCTTTCTTCCTTTCTCACTCCTCACTCTGTCCATCGAAACAATGTCCATGTCAAGACAATTATAACCACTCGCTGCCGCACACACTAACTTGCTGTGTTTACCACCAAGGGGCTGGTGGCAGCAAAGCAATTTCCTCCTGATGTGAATGCTGTATGTCTCTCTCTCACCGTCTCCCTTTGTCTCTCTCTCATTCACAGTCTCTCATGGCTTCTCCAGCCCCGCAGACATCTGATCTCATAAGCGATATATCTGCTGTTATAGCCACTGGCACCTCCTTGCATCCGGCCACCAGCTCTGCCAACGCTGGTTATTTCTGTTGGGAGCTTGCAGAAACGTGACAGGCGCAGCAGCACCGCAAACCGAAGGCCGCCAGCCCCAAGCTCTGGGCTAGGTGTGCGTCGAGATTATCACCGAACCTGCGGGCTTCACCTGTTCAACCCTGCTGCCGCTCTGTCTCGCTCAACATGTTGCCATCATAGTTTCGCCGGTCACATACATTCTTCTCATCTCCTCTACTCCGGGCTTGGTTACAGAAAAGAACAGCCTCAGTCACACCTGTACGACACCATCCATCACAGCTGTATGTTGTGTATCCTCTCCAGGCAGCTTGTGTCTTGTAGCTGCTATCTGTATTTGGAATAGGTAGATACAGGGCATGATTTAGCCAGGAAGGAGTGGGAGAATATTAAAACCTAAAAGATGAGAAATGATTGCACCTCTGTAATGTTTCAAGAATTGCATTGTAATTGCAGAATCATGCAAACATACACACAAAAACTGAGCAGAGTAATAAAGCATAAAAACAGGAATGGAGACTAACGTACCATTCAGACAATCCAGTCCAATTTCTTTTCTTCATTGTTCAAGTTTTTTTTTTTTTAATTTGCTTGTTTTCAAGGTTGCCCTTGGGTGAAAAACGTAGACAAAGGTGCACACTTTGTGTGTTTTTGTTTATGACAATCCACTTGTGCATCTGAAAAATCTCAAATATCAATTTAACACAAAAAGGTAAACTTTCATATATTCTACACTCGTTAAATGTGAAATATCTTAAACCTTAAACCTTTTTTACATTTTATTTTTAGCTCTTGAAAACTGCAAATCCTCGCCCTATAATTGCCGTCTTCTTTGCTTTCACAAGTGCAGATTCTAAATGGAAACTGAGAGAATAAGAGGGGGGAGGAAAACGGGGCACAGCAATCCGACATTGTGTCCACGGTAGCGGGATATTTGCACAGTGAAGCCTGTGGTCGGCAAATGAGTTTGATCTCGGCTGACAGCTCCTGAGAATTCCTCATGCTTGGGTCACATGCATTTTCCTCTGGGCTATCCCAGGCGGCAGCAGGAAGTATTTGTGATTCATGCTCTAATCTCCCCCTTCACAGATGTCATATTGAGAACCGAATTGGAGTCAAGCATTTATGGATGTAGCTTTCAACGACGGATCCTTGGCGGTAACTTTACCTCTTTACCTCACAAACCATGTGTCATCATGGGTGTACAAAAAAATTTAAATATCCACGAAAAAATGTGTTGAAATTATTTCATTTTCTAATAATAGAAAACAATAACGACAATGTTAGTAATGACAGCAGTTAGCAATAGAACAGTCACTATAAACCTGTTTTCTATTGATTCCATTGAGGTTTTGCTTGCAGTGAAATATAGCATCACTTTATGGAGTTCGCAGTAGTTCAATCAGCAAGACTTCCCTCTTAAATCTTTCATGCTCACCGTTTTATTCTCCAATCAGTAAAGCCACACCTCTCGGCTTCTCCCCATAAATTCCTCTGTGTCTCACATTGCCAGTCGGTTTAAAATTCAAGCAGCAACTCGCTTTTGTTTTGCATCATGCAATCACGTAAGATAAAAAATTTCCACTCCCTGTCGTTTACCCACACAGGTGCTAATAAAGGCACTTTTATTTTATGAAATGAACATCTTCTGTTCATCTGGGCTTCTGTCACACTTGAGATGTCTCTGTATAAAAAATAATTATGTACATTCTGCCTCTGTTGCTAGATAGACTGCACCTTTGCTCTGACATTCACAAAGGAAGAAGCATGGTCCCAGTTCACCCAGAACCTAGTTATCCCTCTGTGATTCACAGCTGAGTTAGACCTGTAGCACTCCCTTTTCAAGGGGTGTCACGATGTTGGAAAGTCCTTGTCAGATGATTCAGCCCTTGCTTAGCAAGAAACATTGACTTTTCATACTTATGGCTTCATTGCACTATACTACACTATACTATTGTTTTTCTATCAATGAGTTCCATTCTTTTATACCAGAAACTTCTCCCATGCCCATTTGCAAAGTGCTCAGCTACATTTATCATCTTTAGTACTTACACTCATCATACATGTTGGCTATGATTGCTCAAATGCTGCTCCTCAGCCAGTCGGACCATCTTTAGAAATCTGAGTGCACAGGCATCAGCGACACACCAACTATTACTGTAATATCCAAATCAGGATGAGAAGCAATCATATTGTTATAGAAATAAAGTAGGAAACCCCCGTAAAAAAATCTTTATTTTTAACAGAATAAAATCTTATAAAGTTTGAAAATGTGTCCACATACAAAAAATGTAGATTGGAAATGGTGTTGTTCTTCCAGTGACCCTAAAATGATTGCTAAAGTGTGATCCTCCAGTGTCCTCACATCACCAAATAAAGTAAACTTACTGTAAAATGAACCCATACAGACGATACTCAGAGCCTCAATCCTCACCAAAAGTCCAGACTGAATTGCAGAAGGTTGATCTCAGCCAGTAAATATGCTTTGAAGGAAATTAAAATGTGACAGAAATGTGTTTTCTATTAATATATAGAGGTAACATTGTGCTGGAAACACAAATATCCTAATTCTGAATGTATAAGAAATAAATTTACTTACTTCTCCAAAGGTTCTGATCTCTCTGTGCACTTTTCACTTCTAGTAACAAAGAATTACTGTATTCATAATTTTTATTACTGTGTTTAGGAAGCAGTGGTTAAAGTTAGGTCTAGTTTGAATACAGAAATAGTCCACCATGCTTATTTACATCAAATCAAAGCCACAACCCGTTGCTAACCTCAAGTGCTTTTGTTGCCTGAACCTTAACAGGACTCTAGAGACACACTCCAGACCCTGGTCACATCCTTTGCATGCACAATGTATCCCCAACCATAAATTAAAAGGATCCACATAAATGTAAAAGGCTCTGTTTTGCTGACTGACTTTGGACTTTCTTCCCTATGATTACACGTTAAGCTTAAAACAGAGTCTACACCAAACTTTGCTTTACAAGTACGTTAAAACTATGAAAGTTTCAATTCATAAAAACTCTCTCCTTATAAGACCACTGTGATAGTAGGAGATAGTGTAATGGGGTAATATAATATTAACTACCTGGCTTTTATTGCTGCAAGTGATCTCAAAGCCCAAAGCTCTTGTTCATGTTTTACACTTACAGTAAAGTGACAGGTTTCAAATCTACGGCGTTCAAGAGGACTATTGTGCTCTATGTCCTTAGATAGAGAAGCTAATAGCTATTTATGTTACCTAAATCAGGAAATAGTCTGCAATTGGCAATCTTTTATTACTTAGGGTTTTGTTACAGTTGTCTTTTTTTACGTTCTATTATGTTAAGCATGCTGGAAAATAAGCAGGAGAAATACACTGACCTTGTTACAAGCGCACAGATGACTTATTAAGGAATAGAAATACTTTTAGTTAAAACACTACTCAGTTTTTAAAAAGTGATTTTTTTTTTTTTTACAGTCACAACTGGCCAATATGATTAATCATCAGCCTCCTTTTATAGTTGGTCTGTGCTGTAAGCGCTGGGTTGCAGAACGAACTGGTCTTTTCTGTGCTGCACAGTCTGTGGCCTCACTCACTGAATGAAAACTTTCAGAAACTAATTACAGGGAAACCATCTTCATCACATTGCCATTATAAGGGGAGAGGGGACGGGCCTGCTGACTCCCTGGGCTCCTGCAGAGAGCAAGGCTCTGATACACTTAGCCACAGCCCTGCTTTAATTGTGCAGAAAATGTGATTTGTGCCCCAGCCTCACTTTCTAGGGAAAGTGGTGTTCACAGTCAGGGGTGTTCCAGTCGCGTGAATAGCTTTGCTATTCAGCCACCCAGGGACCCTTTCATGCATGTGTGCGTATGTAAGCTTGTATGCCAATTTTTTGTGTCCGAGTGTGAGAGCAAAGTCATTTCATATATTTTGTTTGTCCTTCCTCAGTACACAAGATTTCACAATGTGATTACCCATTATATGTCAAAGAAAAGTTTTTAAAAAGAAATAAAAAATAGCTATGAGTATACATCATAAGTAAAATAATAATTTTAACAAATACTAATTTTCCTACAAGCAATAAGAGAAGGATAGGACAGCATAACTTTTAAGTGCTTCAAATATACAGTTTATCGATTTCATCTTTCTTTTTTTTATTTCAAAGAAACTGATCAGATAGCAGGAGATGCTAAAGAGCAAACATGGACATTAAATGTAAAGAAATCTGCTTACACATAAGCACACATGGAGAGACTGAAAGCAGTGATATGAGCTTTGAAACATCTTGAGGGAGACAGAAAGAGAATTGTAAAGTGCAAGAAGGAGAGGGGGAGCACGAGGAAGAGACATATTGGCAGAGGATGAGAGAAACTGAGAGGCGGGGGCGGGTTGAGGAAGAGGACTGTAAGAGTGAAAAAGACTGATAGAGGAAAGGAAGAAATCCTTAACATACACCCCTCACCTGGATATGGTGCTTGTGAGCTTCGCTAAAAAACTGCTGATGTGACACGAAGAGCGAGAGCTAGCTTTTCAGCGCAGAGAAAAGTGCTTACTGGCTCTTCTTGTAAAGGAGAAAGGCTTGAGGTACACGCCTCACATATCCTCTTTGTTTGGAGACTTTGCAGTGGCCAGCACTTTCTATCTCCCCCCTATCTGTTCTCCATTTTTTTTTCATTTTCTTATTCATTCTGTTTGTTCTTCTTCTCCTCAACACTTTCCTGGGACACAGTTGCAACGCCTGGCAGGCTACTTTTGGATCGATTTGTTCCAGAATAATCTCTGGCAGTATAGCTTTGGCTAAAGTTTACTGTTGCTCTTTGTATTAGCAGTGTTTCACTGCGGGAATGTGGCCATTGTTTGGAACTGGAAAATCTGTTTTTGTTTTTTTTTTCTTTACGAGGAGAGTGTTTCATCTCACACAAAAGGACCCAACTGCCATGTGTTTGATTTATTGAAGTTCTTTTGCAACAACACCGACATGTGACCTCTCCTAATTAAGGTTCAGAGAAACAGAATGTAACTTTGTAACATTGATTCATTTAGATTTTCAAGATAATTATATCTCTTCCTTTAAGACTAATATTAATTTGTCCAATATGATCTTCATTTAAAGTCATAGTAATTTAGGTACTTTGTAACACATGGGAAATGTACACCTTTGCACTAACATTATGAATGATAACCTTTGCCCTTTCATCTATTTCATTCTGAAATAGATTTAATTTTGCAATCATTTAACTCCTGTGCTTACGGTGGCCCTGAGAGGCCAAACGGACTGCAACTTAAGAAAACACCAGCAATAAGAAAAACGCTGCAAAAGCACACAAAACACAATGGAAATAGGAAAAAAGAAAACAGAAATAGGAAAAAACAAATTTCCAAAAGCACAAGGGAAGTGTTTCTGGGGAGACAATAACCTGATGGACCAGTTGCAGGAACCAAAATATGCTAAGAATTGCACTGGGAGACATTTAAAAGAAGTGGAGGATCTATCAGTTTTGTGAGGAAAGAAGAGATGAGAAGTAAGTGTGTTAGCCTAACTATTAGCCTAAAAATCTATCATCAGTATTATATGAATCATGATAAAACACACCTACCATTTTTTCGGTTCTGGCAACTGGTCCGTCGGGTTATTGTCTCCCCAGAAACACTTCTCTTGTGTTCTTTCCTATTTCTGTTTTGTTTTGTGTGCTTTTGCAGCGTTTTTCTTATTGCTGATGTTTTCTTAAGTTGCAGTCCGTTTGGCCTCTCAGGGCCACCGTATATGCTGTGCTAAAGCTTGACACAATAAAACACTCACCAGAAAAAGAATTGCTGAGTAGAAGACATCACCAGGGTCATGGAAATTTTGTAAAAAATGACAGTGAGCAAGGTCATGAGGAACCAGTAATATACTTCCCATCATATACGTCATTAAAAAGTTAGGCTTTGGTTCACAAAACATGGAACTTAAACATATAGCAGAACTATAATAGATCCATTTTAGCATAACAGTGTTGATAGAAGAAATCGGTGTAAGGTACAGGAGGGATCTTTCCTGCTTTCTGGGTGCTGGGGAATTCCTGGCTCTACTTTGGTTAGTATTATTTTGTATGGATGGACTGCATTCAGCAAGTAGTATCTACTGTGTTAGCATGCTAACACTTAATAGCACAAAAGGTGCAACTTACAACCTTGTGTGCACATTGCAGCACTAGAAGCTGGTACATGCTGTATGATCCAAGAAAGGCTAATAATAATAAGAAGAAGAATAAAAACAAAACAAAACATAAAATTCTAAAAATATTTAAATCAATTTAAATGAAACATGTAGTGTGTTTTGATTTCTGCCTGTGACAGTACTCCATTAGTTTACATTTTCATAGATGCTGTGAGTCTTGTTATATCCAGTCATCCAAGAGGTTGGCTGTACTTCATGGAGCACTTGTCTGTTTTAATGGACCCTGGCAATGGTATTCCCTGGAAACATTGTACTTTTATAGTAACGCGATCCCAAATTCATTAAAATATCTGTTTACACTTATAAATCTCATCTGATGTCTTTGAGTCACTTGAACATCCTCCAGGATATACTTCCTGTGCATCAGCTCTTTTCCAGGACTATGCCAGGAGCCAGGCTGTCACATTCTGCTACATCCCCCATCCAAATCCATGCTCTCCATTAACTAAACAGTCCTGTAAGGCTGCTACAACAAATTCTTGCATTAGCTAACTTAAACAAATATCTGAAAATGATCATTAGACTACTGCACATCAGTATTGATTGTTGATTGATTAGGGAGAATTTCATCCATCGGTGCATAATATTTATGTGGTTTTTGTCAATAACAGATTAGCATAAAAGTCAGTCGCTTTACATGTTATAAGATATCCATCGGTTTAATCACAATTTCAGTACTAGACCTGGATTTGTGTCAAAGAAGAGAAACTGTTAATTATGAATTATTCTGGTGTGTTTCAACCAGTTAGTCTTGTTTTATATTATGAAATCCCCTGTGCCTCTCAAAATAGAGAAGCTGCAACCTATGAACACCCTATAGATATCAGGGCCTCCTCTGATATCCACCAATTTACATCTAAATTACATCTAAAAACTTTTTTACAAGTTTAACTGTAAGGCAAAAACTGAAAGGAGAGAGTCTGGCCACCCAGATGATCACCAGAGTTAATGGGATTCATTGCAGGCAGCACTGAATTTCCTGTCAGTCCGTGCAGTAGTTCCTGAGATACTTCACTGAGCATCAAAGTGTTTTAGTGACTTTTACACATATAATAATATCTGCTGACAAGCTTTACAATTATTGCAGTTACTGCAGATTAAATATGAAATACAGAACCAGAAAGTAATTTTAACATACGATGTTCTTGATGATGTGTTTGTAAGAGGTTGCAGTCCTTGTGCTTATTTCACTGAGATCAGTCTGTTCAATCTAGTGACTCGATGAATTCAAAGGGATTTGGTGAAGATCGAGCACTGGTATTTGCAAAAGAGCAAAATAATCGCCACCACCTACAAGAAAAGTACAAGGGATTTCTCCCATCTCAAGGCTTGTCTTTCCATTTCTAAACCCCTATGGTTTTGTAATCAGTCTTTCTAAACCATTTTAATCTCTTAATTCACTTGTATCACTCAAATGGCTAGCTCATTCTTTCCACCAGCGGCACTTTGTAGCTCTAATCCTCTAAACTGCAGGAGATTTTCTGACCGGCACCAACCCCAGCACACATTAAGAGACATAACCACAATATGTTCACAAGGAGAGGATAACAGCTCTCACTGGAGGGGACATTAAACTGGGCTTCTGGTCAGCAAATCTCCAGCAGGGATTCAGAGAGTATGTATAATCCCATTCTTGTTGAGACAACCAGAGATGTCTCAGTGGAGATAATTGGTGATATTTTGGCATTAGGAGTGATATACTGTGGTAGTGGTATGATGACAGATATGTTCTTTTAGTTTTTGACCTTGGAGAAGTTTTAGTGCCAGTAAAAGGAGAAAAAAGGATTTTACAACAAGGATGGCTTAAACTTGACAAGCTTTCAGTTGCATTTACCTGTTACATAAAGAGTATGCATGTGCTGTGTTACTATGCTTACAGTCAGTATATGAAGAGGACATGCAGTATTTAGTGGTTTTATCTATAGCTTCTATAGATAAAACCATAAAGACTTTTGGAAATATACCTACAGCCTTGAAACCAGGTGAAACGAAAGCACAGCACAGGACATAATACAAAATAGTTTGGCCCTTTGAAAGTCTTAAAATGAGGTAAATTAGGTAAAGAAGTCAAGTTTACCTTTATGTACGTCTTATGTAGAATATGTAGGTAATCTTAATTCCTGCATATTTACCGTAATGATGGAAGTATTGTTGTATTTTGGTTTTGAAATCCCTGTAAAAGGACAGATCTTTTGTAATTGTCCCCAGACAAACATTTCTCATGTTTGTTTGAGCTAGTGAGCCATTGCTTTATCTCCTCTTTTCTCACCGATGAGCAAATGACCGCTGATGTCTCACCTCTGTGGGACCTCCTCACTCTCTTCCAAATACCATCCTCCTTTTATCTAATGGAGGAGGAGAAAAAAAGAGAAAATGTTTCAATGCCTCTGTCTGACGGGCAAAATAAATTGCACTTACAAGATCCAAATTACATTGTTTAACCTCAAAATGATTGGCCCAGGCCCCTCTCCCAAGGCCTGATCAGTTGGGTGATGTATTGCTTTAGTTTACTTCAGCACTGCAAATCCAGCACTGCACAGTATTCTGCAAGCCTCCAGGGCAGAGCTGGGAGGGGTTGAATGTGAATAGTGCGCCGGAGCTAGATGACGTTTAATGTTTAATAAGCCCCTTTCCTTGCACTCCACTTTAATTTGGAAATATGAAGCTGCACGTGTTGAAAGAGAGGATTATTAGCTGGTGCTAATCTCTCTTTCTCTCTCCGCCCTTGTTTACCGCAGCTCTCCTCCCAAACCCTCATCCTCAATCCCAAACAGAATGAAAGAGGAAAGAAAATGACAGTGAGGGGGTTGAAGCGGGAGGGAGAGAGAGAGAAAACTGAAATTGGTCTTCTTGTTTGTTGTGCCTTGTTGTGTTGTGAGCATGTAATAAGGCTCAAAATGTCACTAGTTCAATCAGGCACCCCCGGGCAGCGTGGGATTGTGGGGATTTACGTTTGTGCATTGATGAGATGTACACATAATTTTGGAGGGTTAAAAGAGCTGAATCACTGCGGAGTTTGTTGGAAGGATCTCTTTCTTTCTTTGTTGTTGAGATGAGAACAGATGAAAACCACTTATATAATATAACTGTCACATGATGAGCATCTTTTGTCACGAATAGCAAGGGTGAACAATAAATAAAGTGAAGAGAAAACTGCTTTAATATTATGAGCGTTTGAAACAAGAGGCAGTATTCAACAGCCGTCAACTGGCCCTCCAGCTTAAGGATGAAAAAAGATCTTTATTTCACCTCTGTGCTGTTCTTTTCTGTTTGTCCTTCTCCCCCAATAAAAAGGCCCATCCCTGTCTCTGGCCCAGTGGTGGTATCTTTTTGCATTGTAGGAGGTACCATCTGAAAGAGAGAAATATTAATGACAAACCCAGATCCCAGCATGTCTCGCTGTTCTAATCAGCCAGCTTTTGGTTCCACACCGCTCTGTGTTTCTGGGGAAAGGGGAGGGGCGTGGTTGGTGTAGTGTGTAGTGTGCGTGTGTGAGTGTGGAGAGAGAGTCTGGGGGTTGGTGGGCAGCATGTGTGCTAAAGCACGATTGATGCTTTGTGTAGCGACTGAATACAAATGAAGGATTTGTCAAACTGCAATATTTGGGTCCCAATAGATTACCATACGGCACCAGGGTAATTATGCACACAGTTGATTGAATGGAGTCAAAACAGGGGGAATGTGTAAACTTGTGGCTGCTGCCGCATTTGATTTCCATAGAAATGGAGTAGGTGACACAAGCTCAGACACATGCAAATACATAGACAAATGCATACGCGCAAACACAGGCGTGCGTAAATGAACGCTTACACACACAAACAGGTTGATGTGAGCATAACAACACAATGGCATGCAGAGGCACACGAGAATTCAAAAGCAGACAACTTTTCAGCTAACAAACATCTGTGAGAACACGCACAGGCCGCCCACAAAGAAACACACAAGTTTAAACATGGAGGGGGGGCACAAATTAATGTTAATATTGAAGAATTATAGCAGCCACATTCAGGTGAGTATTTACATGTTTTATTGGAAAAACTTTCACCGGTTTAGTTGCACTATATAGATAAAGCTCATTGATTTTTCATCTGAATTTTAATGCAGAACAAGGTCTTTTGGTAATAATCACAAAATGATTCCTGTGCATAGAAATATCCAGAACTAGAAGCAGCCCCTCACACATGTAAGGATAGAACCTCAGAGGAGAAACTGGTGGGTGTACTGGAGGTCATAAGCTACTGTAGATAGGAGGGTGATTTATTCAGCCGACCCCCGGTTAGGGCTCAATTATTCCCTGTGGGAGAGCAATAGCCCATTCCGTCACTCTCTTTATTGTGTTCACACACATTTTGATTGTTTCCTTTTATCATTATTCCTGCAGAATTAAACACAGCATGAAATAAATGCTACTGGCAATTCTGTTGTGTATTATTGTCACATTGCAGAACTAGTGAGTGTGTGCTGCAATCATCATAAAGACTTGTGTTGTATTTTAATTCTTTCATTATCCTTATCCCTCTACGTGTCTCTTTTGCCAAGATTGAGTTCATCACTATACAGCAATTTATAGTTTCATTTCGAGTGAATGTGTATTCTGTGGAAATAAGAATGCAGAAGTTATAAAAGAAAATGGCAAGAAAAAAATTCCTGCGGCTCATTTTAACTTATGTAAATTTCACTGACATTTGTTCCTTTTCAAATGTTTGTTCTTCCAAAAACCCCGCCTCTACATCTTGGCCTTTTACAGCATATGCAATCATTTCAGGCTTCAGCGAAGTACAATGTAAGTATTGATCACTTGCAGGTGTGCAATCTGTAGACAGGTTCAGGTCATGTCACTTTTCCTTTATTTAAAGTTTGAGATATTTCAGAAATTGTTTAATGTGTTCCATTCTTATTCAAATGTCACATCATAGGTGATATTTTTCTTCCAGTATGGCATTCTCCTCTGCCCACTCTGATTCCTCCCTAACAGATTTCCAAATTATGTGCTTTGAAAATCTCAGTTATCAGCCTTGGCCATTTAAATGCCTGAAATTTGAATTCTTCATCTTACACTTTGATTATTATGGTCTCAAGACATTCCAGTTTGACAGTGTGTGGAAGCATATGCACTGCTCAAAAAAATTAAAGGAACACTTTTTAAGCAGAGAGTCAATGAAACTTGTGGGATCTTGATCAGATCAGTTGCATAGGGGGTTGTTAATTAGTTTCAGCTGCTTTGGTGTTAGCAGAATTAACAACAGGTGCAATAGAGGGGCAACAGTGAGAAAACCCCCAAAACAGGAATGGTTTTAAAGGTGGAGGCCACTGTCATTTTTTTTCTTCCTCATCTTTTCTGAATGTTTTTTCACTAGTTTTGTATTTGGCTAGGGTCAGTCGCTGCTGGTAGCATTACAGTTGGAGCATAGGTAGTCCAGCTCCTCCAGGATGGTGCATCAATATGTGCCATTGTTAGGACATGTTCTTCAGCCTTAAGAGCATGAAGGAGATTCAAGCAGACAGGCAGTTACTCTAGGAGAGCTGAACAGTGCTGTAGAAGGTCCTTAACCTATCAACAGGACTGGTATCTGTTTGTTTGCCCAAGATGAACAAGTTTGAACAAGATGAGCACTGCCATGGCCTTGCAAAATGACCTCGAACAGTCCACTGGTGTGAAAGTCTTTGTCCAAACAATCAGAAACAGATATCGTGAAGGTGGCCTGAGACCTGACGTCCTTTAGTGGGCTGTGTGTGCGCTACCCAGTACCATGGAGCCCTATTCTTATTTCCCATAGCATACCAGAGTCAGCAGGTCCACCAGAGTTGCCCTATGCTTTTCACAGATGAGAGTAGGTTTACCCTGACCATATGTGACAGATGTGAAAGGCTCTGAGGAAGCTGTGGAGAATGATGTGTAACATATTTCAGTATGACCAGTCTGATGGTGAGGCAGTGATAGTCTGGGGAGGCATATCCATGGAGGAACCCACAGACTTCTACAGGCTAGGACCCACTGTCAGACCTGATGCAGTGGGTCCTGGATTCCACCTGGTGTACATGGAGAACATTATGTTTTGGTTCGTCAGGTGCCCCCAGGTTGCACCTCAGATTGTCCAGGAGTCAGTGATATGCTGGACGAAATCTGGTAGGAGATCCCCCAGGGAGCCTCATTGGGAGCCTGCCCTGATGTTGTCAGCTGTGCATACAAGCACATGGGGGCCACACAAACTACTGAGCAACATTTTGAGTTGCTGCAATGAAATTTGGATGAAATGGACTAGCCTACTGCATCATTTTTTTTCCACTTAGATTCTTTGGGTGTCTTTGAATTTAGCTCTTTTATTTTTTTCTTTTATTTCCATCAGACAATGTGGCATCCTTTCATTCCTTACACATTCCTCAGTCCACACCAGTATAGATTTCCAGCATGATGTTTTCCCCACTGATGTGTTTTAAAAGCGTTCCTTTAATTTTTTTTCGGAGAAGTGTAGTTGTTGTGTGTCAAATTGAAATGATCCAGTAATTACTTTTTTGTTTCTTACACATGTAAATAGACTTCCTCATATGATTTTACAGAAAGCACCTCCTTCCCTGCCATAAAAAACAAAAAACAGAATGAGATAAAAGATATAAACTAGGGATTTAAAAAAAACAAAGCTAAATACTCCTTTTAGGAAACAAAACTGAGCTCAGGTGCACTGAAAAACTCCTCTATTCACCTCAGCATCTGAAGAGGTTGATGTTGTCAGACAGTGTCTCTGTCTTCCTGTGTCCTTGCTTTACAAAGGTTATCCTGTAGAATCAGATAGGATGGTAGCAGAAAAGAATCACTTCTGTGGTCGCTGCATCACCCACGCATGGTCTGTGCCACCTGTTCCCAGAGGAGTGTTTGTAACCGCTGTCTGTGTCTATACAACTACAGTGTGTCTGTGTGCATGCCTCTATATTTGTGTGAACTGGTAAATATAGGGTGTGAGAGAATGGAGCAGGTGGAGGCCCTTATATGGGAAGTGTCTACACCAATCAGCAGACATCCCCGTCAACCTTGGGATTTGGGGTCCTGCCCAGGCCTCAGTCACATCACTAACAAAGTGAAAGAGACACAGGTGCTTTTATCGAGCCTTATTAACCTCCCACTGACCAACACACTTACGCCTTATACCAATGGCGCTGCAGGCATTGCTTTACATGTAGGTTTTGCTCTGAATTTTGCCTGTTGGGCCACTAACAGACTGCCAATGATTGTTGCTGGAGCATCTATTGGCCAAAAGACAAAAAAGACGAAAACAATGCAAATGTAAAATAGACCTTTGCAATTAGAGTCCTCTACCATGAACCATCTTCACCATACCCAGGGCATCTTTCCGTTCTCTCGATTTACTTACCCTAAAAGTGGCAATCAGGATAAGAAGTCCAAAGAAGCTTGTTATTGGCTTGATAAGTTAATTCAGGTTTTGTGCATTCACATAAAAATGGTGGGAGTGACAGCATCTGACCAATCACAAACATGGGTAAGTGTACTTGCAGCAGAGCAGCTGATTTTACAATGGAAGATAAACACATAAAACAGTTGCTGAGTGTGACTGGGTGAGAGGAAAAGCACTGTACGGGGTTTAGGATCAGATATGAATCCTTACAGAACAATAAAAATGTATTTAAATTGTTTGCAGCCAAGAAAACAAAAAAGCATCAAGATTTAAGCTGCATATATGTTGTATGTAAATATGAAACACACTCGGCTCTATCACTGTCTGTATTCCTGGATCTTCCAGGGATGGTGATGCTTGATGGGTCAGTGGGTGGTGATTTCATGCCTTGTGATCTCTAATCTACAACCTAACTAGCTCTGGAGCAGGTGATGTTAGCAGCATAAGTTACCATGGCGATGTACCCAGAAAAAAGTGATGACTATTATAATGTTGTAACTGTAAAGAGCATGTGAATAGATTTGGTGGTGTAAATCAGAATACACAAGATAATCCAGAAACTGTGGTTGATGTTCTGTTTTACTCACTGTTAAGATATTCTCTCTCTCTCTCTCTCTCTCTCTCTCTCTCTCTCTCTCTCTCTCTCTCTTTTTTTTTACTTCTTAAGTTTAGGCATCGCATACACTCATATATGAGTTTTAAAAAATCTGTTTACTTTAAAGTTTGAGTTTCCTTCCAGCTGTATTTTGGTCTCTTTGGTTTTGATCCCATTTGAGATGTTTATCATATGCTTGCAGATGAACATATGTCACCTCCACTGTGTGTCTTGTCAAAATAACTCACTTTGTTTAAAACCACCTAAAGGAAAATGTACCTGTGTAATGTTGAGCTGCGTCTCGGCTCACTGGTGGAGCACGGCATCAAAAAGTTATTGAATAAAGAAGTTCTGTCTTAGAAAGGGTAAAAGAAAGACAAGCCCTCTGTGTGGGATTTCAATTATGATCTTTTTTTCCCTCCACCTTTGTTGCTTTAATAGAGGTCCTCGATTAATTTCAGAAAGGCTTTTTCCAATTTTTCTCCATACTTCCTCATTTTCATTAAATGTCCCTGTTGGAGCTCCGCACACTGTGCATTGCATTAGCCGGTTAGCCAAGAGAGAGCAGATACATTTGGCCGGCGTTTTATTACATCGTGTCTTTGAGATGCAATGTAAATCAGCAGGTCAGGGGGTCAGCAGAGCACATTAATTCAATCCTGTGAATGAAACGATGGGAGAAGCCTTGCCTCCAAGGCTGTGTTACATTGCCCATCCTCATCACATGCAACAATATCTAACATTGAACCAGGACCTTTAAAAAAAATACATGAAATTAATTTCAAACATTATACCTCTGACATTCAGCAGTAGGACAAAGATATACGTAAAGCTAAAACAAAACATTTCTTGGTTAATTAACTTGGATATTTTTCTTTAAGCACACATATATATATAATCAAAGCATAGGGTTGATAACTTTGGTGATGCTACAGATTTTCAACTGTGAGACAAAAAAAACCAAGCAAACGAAAATAAACCCAACAACTTTAAAAATGTGGCAAAACTTATCAAGTCAAGTCAGGTCATTTTTTTTTATGCTACAGTCACACTAGGGAATAGATTGATTTGGCAACTGCGGCATGGCCAAATATACCTTTATTATAAAAGTGTGCAATAAACTTGAACTCTTGCTTTTGAAGCGTTTGCTTTGAAGGTCTGTGACCTCTCATAATTAGTTGCTGGCAATAAAATGGCAATAAGACAGAGTCAGTCTGCTATCAGTTTGCAATTGGTCAAGTTGGCAATTACATGCATTACATCTGTATATCCAAACACAGACTGCACTAACCTGGTGAAAATCTATTGCCATTTACAAACACAGAAATGGTCATTAAACAGACATTCAAAATAACGTCCATTCAATAAGTCGTGAGTGGTAAGTCCACAGAATTGGAAAAAAAAAAAAGAATTCAGAAATTCCTCCACAAATACAGGGTGCAGGACAGTGACTATTACATAGGAGTTTAATCAGAATACATTCAAGTAGCAACCAGCTGAATCAAGTTCCCCGTTGACCTGTCACAGACAGGTTGCACTCATCTGTGGATGGCTCAGATAGACTCAGATTGATTGCAACATGCTGGCAATCCATCCACATTTATTAATTAGGCACCACTTATTTGCAAACCTATAATCTGTCTGAGAGTCACTGCAGTCAACCTGAGTTGGAGCCCAACTGGTTGATGACAGGTAGCCTGTGACCCGTGTGATCAAAAGTGATCATTCAGAGGCCGAGGGTGTTGCAAGCTCAACCTCTGCTGGGCAACAAGTTGGCTGCAATCTGTACTTGCAATTGTATTTGCATGCAGCTTAAATGATTAAATTAAATTTAATCACTGCGTAGTCACAGATTTTTCCTAGTGGCAAGGAGATTCTATCCTATTTTTACTAGTGTGATAGAGCCATCAAACAACAGAAGTTGACCCAAAGGCATATAAAGACATATTCCCTGTCTCCAAAAAGACCACATACAACATACAAAAACCCACATAAACAAGCAGCATGATTAACATGAAAATAAATAACTAATATAAAAATCCTGGGTTAAATATTTCAAATTCCATCGGGCAACAACACAGAAAGCCCAGCTGCCTATAAGAGAACTTGTTGGAATGTTGATCTCAGTGACCACAAGGCAAAATATAGTTTGAGTTAGAACATCTGCAATATATTTTAGAGCTGATCCACAGAGGGACTTTAAAACGCGCAATAAAACTCCTTTTTTCGCAAGTCGCCAGTGAAATTGAGCTAAAATAGGGCTGATGTCTCGCCGTTTTTTTGTATCACTTAAAAAGCAGCTCAATTTCAAACCACCTGCAGTTGAGAAAGAGTGGAACAGCCTAATATACACAGAGTTACAGTCCTGTCTAAAGGGAGAGGTGTTAAAGGCCCAGATAATAGTTTCTTAGTGACAAAACTACAACTACCAATAATCATCATGAGGTCTGCTTATGAAGCACTTTACAAAACTTGTCCTACAAAAGTGTTTTGCCAATCACAAAACATAATAAAATAAGAACAATACAGTTCAGAGAAGGTGATAATTTCTTCCATCTTCACCAATCATGCTTTTAAAAGCATAAGTGCTGACTGAAGTAGAGCCTTTGTGATGGTAGATTTTCTTCAGCTGTCAGTTAATGGTCATTTACTCTTATCACAACCAAAACTACATAATAATTGTGTAAAGTTTCAAAAACAAGAAAATGCACTCTAGGTGTTGAAAAATGCATAACATTCTCCCATAAACACCCACAGTCATGGATAAGCTGTGGAGTTTTCTACCATATCTAAACAAGAAAATGAAAATATATAGGTGATAAACATGCAAATGAGAGACTATGACTATAGATTTAGCCACAAATTTAAGGGAGTCACAGGAACAAAACTAGTGGTTCATACAGTCTTTAGATGAAAAGACCTAAAAATTGTGTGTCTTCTATTTATATATTCTGCACAAATGCAATTGTACTACAAATATATGCGGCATATATTATTTATAAGGATTTATATGACAAATAATACATCAAATAACCGTGGAGCCTACCACAGCTCGCTTAGAAAGAATTCGGCAATCGAAAGGTAAGAACAGAAGTAAAAACTAAGGAATTGAGGTTATAGATGTCTCATGTACATCTCAGGGAAGATTTTGTCCATGCTCATATTCTGTTTTAGAAATGCCAGACTGAAGGAAGAGGACACTGAATCAATGAAATATCTACACAAATCTGTGCTTTGAAGTCATCTCTATCCTCTTAATTCTCGTGCATTTCGCACAAATAGATGCTTTAAGCTTTACATTATTGTAGGTCTCTATTTAAGTTGGTGGTTTATAGCCAATATTATTTACATGAGACACAAAGAGAAAAAAACATATATACATGTTAAATGGATAGAAAGGACATGTCTATATGCATGTATGGGGGCACTGCATAACTATGATAATGAGGAAGGACCTTTTGAAGTGTTTCTTTGAGTTGCATGATAAAGAAACAAGATAAAAGAGAGGAAAAAACCACTTTGAATGCAGCTGAGTTGTGTCTGCACTCATTAGCTGTATCAGTGCATTATGCACGGGATGCAAGCGACTCTGTCCCTGTGTATTGTGCAGAGAGCATAGATAGGTGTGTCGGCCATGCAGCCTAATCACCTTTTGCTACAGTGAGTCCAGAGCCCACTCAGCAGACACCCCCCTTTGGGCCGCCTCCACCAGTGGCAGCTTTCCTCTGAGTGCACGCTTTAATTAATAATCAAGCTAATTGGATTGAGATCCCCCATTGTGCAGAGGATGTGTGTGGCATGTGTGCACACGCTATGTATAACATGAGCACATTTGGCTGCATTAAATAGCATATGTAAGTTTGTTTTGCGACTCTCAGTGTGTGCGCATGTGAGCTCAGAGTTAGCAACCCTTTAGATTCTGCCCTCCTTATGCAAACTAAAGATGACAGTAAAACTTGATGGTGCTCAAGAGGCAGCTCTGATTTTATAGAAATGTCTTCCTCATAGGTTATAAAACGTGTACCTTTCGCTACCCTCCATACTCCAAAGGTACAATGAAGTGATAAACTAGCACATTTATAGCATTTACTGTATTGCATAAACACCTTAGGAAAAACAAAACACCTAGAAAGTTGATTTCATATTACAGTTTAGAGGTTACAAAGAAATTAACAAAGTTCTTCAGAACCACTTGGTGGAGCTGTGTTTCATTGCGTCTGTGCAACTATAGTAACAAAGTCAAAGATGTGTTAACCATCTATTTTACTTTTGTTTTATGAGAATATAGTATGTGTATTTATTTAATTTATTCGTTTATTCTCCGAAGGACAACTGAGAATTTAAACTCAGTCACTCTTCTCTCTGCACTTCCTGTCCTCTAACCTCCTGTCCTATCCTCCTTCTCTATCGCTTCCCTCCTCCCCGACCAGTTTGTTCTGTCCAGCCCCTCACCCCCACCCACCTACTCGCTCACCACCACCACCACCACCACTCCTCGTCTCCATGTTGCACCTCATCTCCCCTTCCTCTCTCATTCTTGGAGTGGACGTTTGGAAGGGAAGGCGGTGGGTGCTGCAGGCCAGTTCTCTATATTAGATGTCAGGCCTCAGATAGAGACTCGGGCCTGTGGGTAAACACTTTGACAGCTTCTACAGAGGATATTTTGTCTGTGAAATAGAGTCTGCATTACTCCAGGTGAAAAGAGACAGGAAAAGAGATAGAGAGGCAGACGAGCAGGGAGTCTCACTCTTTTACAATAGCTCGGTTTCTCCAGTGTGAGGGACTGCATTTGGTTTAAATTGGACTATGTAAAATGCATCTGCAAGCTAATCGATGTAGATTTCAAACATTTTTACCGCTAATTGTTTTGACAGCACCGTGTTTCATTTCACTTATCGTCCAGCTTACTGTTAGATTGGCAGGAGTAGAATCGAGTAGTGCTAAAAAAATCTTCTTTTTAGCAGCTAGATAATAACAATCTTTCTATGTGTCAGCAAATATAAGTTCAACAACTTTGCATGAGATTTTTGTGTTTTATTTTTATTCATACAATAACGTGAATTAATAGTAGCAAATATACCCGGCATCACTTAATAACTGGAAACTAAAATGTAGCGACTTTGTGCAAGATCCTGTCTTTACGACCGTATTAAAAATCATGAGCATGTCCATGTGTGCATATGTGTGTGACACAAGTGGGAGGGCATACAGGAACATTTCTTGGATGCACCAGCTTCTGCATGGTAAATTAAATCTGAATGCAAATGAAGCAATATTTCTTGACAGTCGATGATAAAACCCCTATTATATTTAATGGTATGCTTTGTGAATGTACATGAGTGGAGAGTGGCCTGCAACTCAGGCAAACCCTGTCTGTTTGATCTCAGCGTAGGTGTGTGCACGTGTGCATATGTGCATGTTATCATGTTGATGAAATTGGAAGTACTTGCTGCTTTAATAGTTTCCTGCTAAAGAAACGTTTTAAATTATTTATTTATTTTGTTTTTATATTTTTTCAGGCTTATCAAAAGGTTTTAAGGATTACATGAAAGTCTCACAATACAGTTCTGAATAGCTCAGCTGAACTTGTGGCCTTCAAAAACTTTTATTTTTCAGGTTTTTATGATTCTCTGTGAGATCTCCTGGAGCGCGATCGTTCATATATTTCATGCTTCAGCAACAGGGTGTTGAAATAGTTCTTTGAATTCATTTATTGAGCGAGATTTCTTATACTTGGAGGTGTAAGGGAAGACGAACAGTTGGTGTTTCGTTTAAGGCGAATTTTAATTTGCCTCTCCAAAAAGAAAGCCGTGCTTTCTAAAATGCCGGCTGGTTTTCCTAATGAGGAAGTGAGTATTCAGTGACCTGTCCATTCACAGCTGATTGATCTAGCACTTTGTGGAGATGCAAAGCTGGCAGTATTGAAAAAAACAGATGCATCAGTCATGATACAAATATGCTCATTACAGAGCCACATGGCTGCACACAAGCACCAAGTCCATTTCTTAAAAACTGTTCACTTCGTTGCAAAGTAACACTAGCTGCAGTTGAAAGTGCTTTCCGAAAGATTCATGTCCAATATTATCAGAAACCCTACAGTATGTAGCTACCCTGGTTTGGCTATTTTACTTTTTATTTCCTGTTGTAAGTAACCCAACAGGGGGAGTGTATGTGAATATTTATTAATGATTTACCAGTCCAAAAATGACATGGAATTAATGAGTTTACACTTGGTTTTCAGTTTTACTGCATGCTCATTCCCAGTATCATTTTCCTCTCTTTCTTTAAATTTTTGCATCTTCCAGTCATGTTCATTCCCTTTTGACCTCTTCAACTAAAATTATAAAAGTATACAAGAAAAAGACTTTTAAGAACACTATTAGACTACTAAGACTAGTGTTTAAAAAGTTGCTGATCTACTGGCATTATCCCACACAACCATCCCCAGGGTTCGGAGAGAATGGTCAGAAACCGAGAAAACATGCAGAGAGCGGCAGATCTCTGGGTGAAAATGTCTTGTAGATGCCAAAGGTCAGAGGAGAAAGGCCGAACTGCTTCAAGCTAATAGGAAGGCAACAGTAACAAAAATAATCACTCAATGAAACCAAATATGCAGAACAGCAGTCAAACAGTCAAACCTTGAAGCAAATGGGCAACTTCTTCCAAATATGAATAGGGAACTGAGTCTAAAATCTGCATTGGTTCAGTTTGACAACAGAAGACTGGAAAAATGTTGCTTAGTCTTATTAATCTCAATTGCTGCTGCAAAATTTGGATATTAGGGTCAGAATTTGGCTTAACAAAATGAAAGTATTGTTCCATCATGCCTTGCATCAAAGGTTCAGGCTGTTGGTGGTGCACTGGAGTGGGGGATATTTTCTTAGTACACTTTGGGCACCTTAGTAGCAGTTGAACATCATTTAAGCACTACAACCTGACCACAGCTGGCCATGCCGATTCTTTTATAAGCACAATGTACCCATCTTCTGATGGCTGCAGGATAATGCATGATGTCATAAAGCTCAAATCATATCAAAGTGGTTTCTTGTAGATGACAATGAGTTCACTCGAATAGCCTCCACAGTCAGTCATGCAATGATATCAGTTGCAGTACTGGTTGGAGTCGTTATTCATTTTAATGCACAAAGAATGATGCATTCAGTGGAAATGGGAATTGATCCCCAGCGACGGAAAAAAACTAAAACTATAATGACGAAAATAATTATATAGTCTCATTAAGTAAATTACTAAATTATATAATTTAATTACTGTGGCAAGCTCATAGAGAAGAAAAAGCCTTAAGACTCCTCTGGTTTCTTACACCCCACAGATACAATAATGCAGTTTTATTAACATTAACATGCACAAAGAAACAATGTGTTAACAGTGGCCAGAGGTGAGTAATCACCACAGTGGCCTCAGTCATGGTGACCTGCTGTTAACTGATCTCAGCAGTGCTGTTAGTCATGAAAACACTAGAAGTCACATTATAATTTAACAACAATAATGGAACGACACCACATAACTGCAATAACAACTTGAACTTGAACACGCACAAAGACTTGAACAGGCCCCTCCCCCCCAAGTCGCCACATTATTATAAACATTGCTCACAATCTTAGATTACAATGCTAGCATGCTAACAATATTTATACATAGATATGCATAGATGAGGCAGGTTTGCAAGTAAAATAATAAATAATAAATAAACCTGATGATGGTGATAGATAAAGTTATGAGATTTTTCTGCATGATCGAACACGACTGTCTGAAGCACATTTAATATTAATCTATCCAATAGTTGCTGAAACATTTCACTCAAAACCACAAATAATGACCTGCTGGTGGCCACAGTTGCCGCACTGATGGATATAGCTGTGCAAATGCAGCTTTTCCTTAATTTCATTTCATGACGACAGATAAGAATGGAAGAAGTGTGATGTTTGCACTGATGCAGACGGTAAAAGGAGTGAATAATTCAAAAGGCAGATCAAGCAGGGAGGTTTATAGCAAAAATATGATCAAATATGAAGAACAATACTTAATCAAAATCACTTCAAAAGAGGAGAAGTTTAATAATGCCCTGCACTGCTATCTATTATAATTCATAATGAATACATATTGTTATTTTAGTCTCTTGCTTCTTGAAAATATACTGAAAAAATATCTTAGTCATTTACTTGATGAGCTGCAGTGTAAAACCTAAACAGTGTTTGCCAGTCTTTAGACTGGACACCATGATAATTCTTAGCTGACTTAGTACCTGAATGGTTTATAAAGCTGTAAGTTTTACTGCTTGCATAGAAGTGTCTTTGTCCTGTGGTGATGCTCAGGGGTTGGCTCCAGCCAGGTGGAATAAGAGCAAACAAGCTGTCAGAAGTAATCCCATCTCCCAGACTCTGGACATGCGAATGCACCAACATATCTATCCATCAGCACCAAGAGCCAGTGGTCACTCCAGCCTGAACCAGGCCACATCACAGGCAGAAGGGTTGGCACTGATGAGGTTTGTCTTTATGGCTCCAAAGAAAGATAATTAGGCCATTTTCATAATTTGTCTTATCTGAATGTACCCTATACGGACCATCAGAATTGTTGTTATATAAAGCTGAAAAGACTAATGCTTAAGAAAAGTTGAGTCTTTGAAGGAAAGTTTTTCTTGTTAGGCGTACACTGCAAGGCGAGAAACACTGTCCTTGGCCTTATTTAAGTTACTTATCGTTTCAATGCAATTGTTTTAGGTTCTTTATGCAATTTTGTTTACTTCCAAACAAGTAAAAAGTACGAGAGAAGACTGCAGGGACCCGAAAAATGAGCTCGAGTGGAATAAATATGCTTCTCTGCTAAACCCATGAGGAAATGTCCCTCCTTCAAAACCTGTTTACCAGCAAAAAACATGAGCACTCTTTCTAGTTTTAATCCTCTCCTTTTGAATGACAGGATTATTTTTTGTGGCGAGAAAACATTTGAGATAAGTATCACTATCTCTTCTTCCATCACTCCAACTGCAGGTTATTGAATATCCCAGTGGAGGGGAAAAACTAATTACGAAACGTGTCTGGCTAAGAGAGTTATCTGCAAGATAGCCCGCAGTGCAGCCATGTTTTAGCCCTTTTGTTTTTTTGTTGTGCAAACTAATTAGATTTTTTTCTCCTTTTTTAATGGAGAAATGCTCAGCTGCTCCCCAAACTAGTAATGACCTTCCATCGGAATTATGACACCAGCAGATGTAAAGCTTTTGATTAAGCCCATTTACATGGAGTCTGCACTAGTTGAGAGGTTCAGCTCTGATGCTCAGGATTATAAGTCCCATTCTGTTTTGCCGTAGGTGGACTGCTTTTCCAAATTGCTTTCATTGTGAACACTAAATCTCTCCCTAAACTTTGATGAAGCCTTGAGATGATAGATTTACTTAAGTTTATGTTTCCGACAGAACAATTTTCATACAAAACTCTGAATCTATCACTTGCACATTTAAGTTTCTCAGACAGTTATTAATATGAACTACTTCAAACATAAGCTCTTTATTTAAAAACTGAAATTGACTTGGCAGAAGAAGTGTGGATGTACTTTATTAGCTCCGTATTTTGGTCCTTAAGTTTGGGATAAAACAACACAATTAGCCGCTCTAGCGGATGACTGCACAAATCCATAAATGTTATGAGTAATACACTAAACTCTGTATCAGTGCGAGTCAAAAAGTCATGTTGACCCTTTTCACAACAAATTTTCCAATGAATGCTCACTGTCCTCATAAACTATGTCCATGTAAAATGTAAATCCGTCACGAGAGAATCAGCAAAAACCATCTGAGGATGATAAATAAAACCTGTCATCAAATGGCAACAAAATGCAAACGATTGAAACATCTGGCCATTTTCTATGTTGTAATTTAAAGTCAAACATGAAAAAAAAACCTCAATATCTTTCACAAAGAGTGTTTATTTTGCTTACTTTACAAAGACAAAAGATATCTATATATCTCTAATCAGTGCTAAATAAGAAGCAACCAATCAAGCAACTAAAGAAAGTCACTTTTGTGTGTCTTCTGGGTACGAACAGTTGTCTCAAGTTGTGACAATAGCAAAATATAAAGAAAATTCAGTAAGCTATCGAAAACAGTCTCACTCTATTGATTCATGTCTAGTTTTAAGAAGTAAAAGGTTTGCAACACAAGGCTGGAGGAGTGGCAAGGTACGAGTTACTGTGGCACTCATTATGTGGCACAATGTGCAATGTATGTAGTTCAAACCACCCATGAAAAAAAATGCTTTTTATCATTTCTTTGAATTAGTTTTACACCCAAAAAACTGTTGCATTTTCATTTACTTTTTTTTTACTCTTTCATTTGGTTTAGGCAGCAAAATGAAAAAAAAAATCATGGTCAAGTTTAAAATGCATGTTGATGCATCCTATAAAAGAAAAGAAAAGTACAGTTTCACTTATCATACATCTTACATTTCATGTCCTTGGTATGCACACATACAAAACATTTTCTTGACTATTCTACACTTTTTTCTACATGTTTAAGTGTTAATTATTAATTTCTTTACAGTTTTTTTTTTGTCATTTTGATCTTGTTCATATTTATGAACAGACATCTATAATCACACATCTGTTCTCATTTTCTCAGCTAGAAAACAGATTATTCCGCAGAGTCCGAGAGCAATTAGGTGTCAGTTAGACAAAAAAGGGAAAACCAATTAATCACTCTCCATTGAATTGTAGACTCTTCGGTAATTGTGCCTTCTTGTCAATTTCATCTACTTAGGCTCAAAAGTATGTGGACAATAGAATCTTAATGTAAGGATTGTTTTTTTAATACTTGGAGTAAAAATGATGGCCTTAAGTCTTTAGTCACAGAAGAATACGATCTGTTGGTTTGAGATCAGGTGACTGATTTGACTATGGAAGAACAACCCATTTCTTTGCCTTGAAGAACCCCTGGGTCGCTTTTGGATTATGCTTTGGGTCATTATCCATTGGCTCCATCTGATCAGTTTTTTCACAGCATTTGTGTGAGGAGAGATTATAGCTCTGTAAACTTCAGAGTTCTTCCTACTACTTCCAATAGCCCTCACATCATCAAAAAACATTACTGGCCCGTTCCACTGGCAGCCATACATGCCCGTGCCATAACATTTACTCCATCGTGTTTAATAGATGATGTGGTATGTTTTGGATCATGAGCTGTTCCTTTCCTAGCTGTTCAGTATCTTTCATATTCTGTCTTCTTGTTTTCTAATGTAACCAGTGGTTTCCACCTTGTAAACCCACTGTCTTGTATTTATGCTAATGAGCAGAATTTCAATACAACAGTTTCCTAACAGAAACGGTTATTTAGGATTTTTTTCTTAATCATGGAAATAATTTTGTGTTCATCAACTTTAGTTGTCTTCTTAGTGGTGGTTCAGGCCTTGAGCTTGGTGCTGAGCTGGCCTTCTTTCTCATAATGTAGACTGCAGAGTTTGCCAGTCCTTAAGTTTTTGCAATCTCTCTAATAGGTTTATTTTTTTAGCTTAATGATGGTCTCTTTGACTTGCATCAATATCTCTTTGACAGTTCCAGTAAAAAGATACCAAATACAAGTTAAACACTTGGAATCAACTCGAGATCTTTTATGTGTTTAATTTGTCATTAAATAAGGGAACAGGCTGCATCTGGCCATGAAGCTGCTTGTCAGCCAGTTGTCCAATTACATTGTCTAAATATTAATGAACCTTACTTTAACTACAGATATGGTTCTAAAAAAATCTTCTGACATAGTAAAATCTAATAATTTTAGTCAGCTACAGCCATTTGTTAAAGCTTCAACTGTTGGCTGCATACTGTGGCACCATTCGTTTCTCCTTCTGTGGGCATGGTTTACAGGGTTTCACATATTTCACTCCAAATTTCTGGAGAAAAGGCAAATAAAGAAAAGAAAACAGACGCAACGGGTAATGTCAATGAAAAAGCAGGAGGTATAAAAAGAGGGTTTCCTCTATGTGTGCCACTGGACCTAACCCTGGGGGCTTATCTCCTGTGCAGTGTTGCCGATCTGTTAATGTCTGGCATCATAACTCTCTCTGCAGAGGCTGTTTGCTTTGGCTTCTGTCACAGGTTCATCATTACGCTGATAGCTAAACACTCTGCAAGGAAACAAAGTAGCCTCCCACTGGTGTAGATCATTCCCCTGACGCCAGGAAAAACACCGAATGTACATCCACAGCATAAATACAATCCACTGAGCGAACAGGGGACTGTGGCACTAATAAAGTGCCTTAAACAAATACTGATGTTTTTTCTGACTGATTTTAAGTGAATCCATATCTGGTTTCATTTGACATTATTACATTTTACCTTCTTTTGGCAGATACAGTAATTACAGTTATTGACTGACTGTGCTGTTGGATTTCCTGCTGACTTTCTGTACAGATCAATATTTTATGTATTTACTTAGAATAAACTCCAGATCCTTTATCTGCTTAATTTGTCATGGAATAACAGGAGAACAGGTCTAGTCTGGCCTGGAAAACCACTGTTCAGTCAAGTGTCTAATTACTTAAAAAAATAATCCTCTGTATAAGAATGTGATTCCAGAACAGCTAATGATATATTTTGTTAAAGCCCCGAATTAAAGCTGAAAGTCAGCACTTCAGTTACACCGTGACAGTTTGATTTCAACCCTGCTGTGGTGGCAAACAGAGGCAAAAGTAGAAAAATGTTGTCATTGTCCAAATACCTGTGGACTTAAGTATGCTGCATGTCACAACAGAGTATGCTCTTTTCATGACTTGTGGTTTTATCTGTGAATAATAAAGTAAGGGAATGTCTTCATATATATTAATGGCTACAGATGGGAGTGGGAATCCAGCTTGTGCACATGTGTACAATTTCACAGTGACTGTGATGTATAGGACCATCAGGACTTTATAAATCTGAAGAAAAGAATGCCTGAATTTGTGTGTGTGTTTATTCATCTAGTCCACTAGACATTTTAGTTGTAGAGGTTAAAGCTTGCCAGAATTATATTCCAGCACCTTTGATTAATAAGTGAATAAATCTAATTGTCAGGTTATACATAATATTTCCAGGAAAGTTCTTTTTCTTTTTTTAAATGCTTCAGCCTGCTGTTCTTTCCACCTGATGGCAGGGAGAAACATCCTCAATAAATAAGAAAGTAATCACAAAGTGATGTCACCCAACAGTGCACACATCCTTTTTGCATTTTCATCCCTGTTATGCAGATGTCACAAAATTTATGGTTGCTGTATTCATCTCGAGCATCTAACTAGAGAAAGAAGGTGTGATAAAATGCTGTTTTCCTTTTCTGAGGTAGAAGGTAATTTCAAAGTCAACTCAAGAAACATCAGGAAACACAAAGGGTGTTTTGGGCAAATTGGCTAGTGCCTACAGTTAGCTGGCATGAAAATGTCAGTATAATGTGTATACCAGATTTTAGTGTGCCCCACCTTTCAAATACCACCTTAACCCCTGGTGTCGTAACAGATAAGCTCACACCTTATTTTACAGTCATGAGAATCAAAAGTTTTGAGATGTCAGTGGTCAGGAGTAGCACCTGGGAAGAGAAGTAGACATAACCGGCACATCTTAATGTGAACAGCTTATAGGGGTTAAAATTTTACAATGTAGGGATTTATCTATAGCTTAGTAGAAGTCATGAGAGAGATCCTGCCCTTTCCTTGCTATACCACATCAAAAATCAGGGCACATGCATGGCACATTATGTATAGGTTTCCATTCCTTTTCTTGTTCTGGTGTGCGCTGGGCACAAACTGTACAGGACTTTGTTCGCTGTGCACTTTCGGATGAGACTTGTCAGTTGCTATCACATTTGGCTTAAGAGGTACTGCTATTAGTGCCCTGTTCTCAGCAGGGTCAGTGCCTTTACAATGGTTTCCCTCTGCACTTATAAAGATTGCTATGTTTGTCTGGTCTCTTGTGGGAGTATAGAGAGACCTGCACCCTTTCAGAGGAGAAGACCCTGTATGAAATGGATGTAACAAAATGCAATTAAACATGTGTTGTACCATTTGGAGGTCTGAGACAGACTTCAAATATAGTGACCAGGATGATAGTATGGCACACATGCACTACTATAGCTGTTCTCAGTATCACAGTGTTCAGATGTCCACATTTTCAGAAGCTGGGGTACCTCTGTAGAGAGCTCTATTTCAGTTTGGTAGGTAAGTAAAAGGAGACAAGACAAGACACATCTGTACAGCTCTGGTCAGTAAATCATTGGTTGGAGATCCCAGAGACTATTAATGTTGTCAATGAAGCTTCCTGAAGTGAAAGGCAACAAAGAATTCCTGTCACATCTCTTATCCTCTCCTGGCACCTGTCATCATTTACTGTTTTTACAGAAGAAGAGCAGTTTCATTCCATGAACCAATGAAGAAAATTGTATTGAATAGCTCCCGTTGGTCAATTTTTTTTTTATTTTTTTTTTGAGGAACTTCAGGCGGTGTGATAAATTAGGTGGCCCTGTAGATCAATAGTGCCTCCTTTCTTCATAGCTTGAGATTGGATTTGTCAAATTTGGGGCTAAAGTCCATTAAGTTCATCACACTGACTGGCTGTATGTTGAAGGTAGCAACATGAACACCAGAGACTGTGTGCAGGTTTTTGCTGAGGTCGGTATGGGGTTTTACATTTTATCCTAATTCAGATTATCTCTTCAAATCAAGTTCTTGCAGAATACTTCTTCTGATTTACTCTTTTTGATGAATATAATTCTAATAAGGCCTTACATTATTTCATACACCATTCTTTTGGGTTTTAGTTTTAAATGTGCTTTTGGCTGAACAATTTCATTGCTGAATATTAGCAGATGTTAATTGGGTTCAGTGACCCAGTGGCCAACAATTATGAAACAGCTAAAGCACATAAACATAAATGTTCACAAAAGGAAAAGTTTTTATATTGTTCTTTCATAATTACAATAATTATAACAATCATAATGCATTCATGATTCTGTGGTGGTACTTATATAACTATGTCTCAGTACTTTAAAATGCTGTCTGCATTTTAGTGTTTGCTAAAATTATTGGCCACACTTACCTGTGGCAACGATTAAAAAAAACTCTCAAAGTTTCATTTAATTTCCTTTAAAAAAGCGTTTTCCTATTACAACAACTTGTACCAACTGAACAACAGTGTATTGCTCTGCTTCTTATCGCTGTATGTTGAAGCTGCAGCATATTTCTGTAATGTTTTAATCTGTGCTCTCATAAAAAATTCATGAACTTAGTTTAATGGTGAAAAATCGAACTAGAAACAGCACAGCAGCGATGCACTATTAAGAATACGATTATTATTGGTGTTAAATCTTAATATAAAGCCATGTCACTCGATGATGCATCTGCACACAAACACTGCACTTAATTGCATAATGTGTACAGTAATGATCTGCATCAGCGTTTTGGGAAGGATGCATTACTACCATGTTACCTTGGCAAATCAGCCACTTATACGTGTCGCCATCACGGTGTCCTGCTACGCACACAAACGAAAGAAAATAACATGCTGTCATTTGCTTTTACATAGGCTCCATTCTAACAGTCCAACTTCTGGCATGCTAATGGCTGGGAGTCTTAATTAAAATGTCAAGGTGGCGTGATGTCCCATTAAGGCTCCCCTCCCTTCTCTATTCCTTTTCTGCTTCTGATCCTCTCCAGGGACCTATTAAGTCCAGGCCAAAATGATTGAAGTTCAAAGAGGTGAGCCCGAAGGTTGGATGCTCATCGCTTCCCGCTTTGCCGTCGTCCCAGCATCCTCCATCCCTGACCTTTAGCAAGACAGCCGTCCCCACTAATGTGCTCGCATATCTAATGAGAGAGGGCTTTAGACTCAGACCTCCCTGTCAGCCATCTAGGCGATAATGCCACCAACCGTTACCGTAACCGGTTTCTCTCTGCGTCCCCAGCTGTCTTTCTCTTTTCTTTACCTGTTTTGTCTCTCCTTGTCTTCTCCCTACCAAGAAAAGGTTATTGGAAAGGACAGGCCAGTGCCCACTTTTCATAACAGCCTCCTATGGCAGTCCAGGGAGTGGCAAGGCCACTATTATAAGCCTCTCTTATATACAAATACAATGGTTACACAGAGTCAGTCGTGGTTATGTCGTTAAAATGATCAAACACACAAAAATAGATATAGTCATAACTTACTGGTGAAGGTGGACCAGGAGTTCAAAGCTGCTGGTGTATAACTGTGCAACATGAACATGTGCTTCAACTTGATGTTTGTTACTGAGTGGCCACTATTTCGTTTAAACCTGTGATCTTTTCTATAAAAAAAATTTAGCTGTAAGAATTTGAAATTGTCGACGCAAACATCTTTAAAGTGTGTCTTTTTAAGTGAGTGGTGATTACATCCCATCTTGTACCCCTGGCACTTTCCCACCACAATGACAGCATACTAAAAGCATGCACATCTTTGGGACCCTAGTCTAACCTTCCCTCTTGACCTCCCCAGAGACAATTATCTCTACCCAGCAGCCCCCCTCCCCACCCACTTCCTAATGGCTGTGGGTAGGATGGGGTCAAGGTAATCACTGGGCCATGCATATTTGTACCCACTCACTTCATCAGTGTGAAATTACCAACAGGGAAATCAATGAGCAGTGCCCTAATGAAGGATCTACACTTGTGCCCAATGGACCTGTTAGTTTTTATCTTTTCTCCTAATATGGTATCAATGAGGTCCCCAGATACTGTGGCTCATGTATCATACAGTATGTGGCACTGGTATATGATAGCACATAGTCATGTAGTGATGGGAGCGGGCGTGCTATTTTCAAACTGTGACAAAAGGTTTAAAAAAAATACTTTTAACCACGCTCAAGGTTTAGTTCACAACACATCAAGCAGCAGGCTTGCTTTCATTAGCAATCAAGCTAAACAGGTTTCCGCAAGCCAAGAGGGCTACATTACATTCACGCTTTAAATTAGGATGTGTTGTGTCAACAAAAGCAAGACAACTTTGACAGTGTTGCCAGAGAACACTATTAGTGTTTTATGGTGGCGAGAGTTTCGCTTGTTTAAATGATCTCTGCTGAAGTAACCTAATAAACAATGATACTTTGCCACTGAGCAGAAGCTCTTGTAAATTCAAACGCATTTGTGGGTTTTGCGATGTTATGCATGATAAATATCTCACAAACCGCGCAAACAAAGACAGAACAAAAATATAGATGCAAGGATCCCAGGGTTGGCTCTGAGACACAGGCGTGATTTATATTTCTGTTGGTTTTACATTTTGTACGTTTGAACTGATGGTTTTTGGCAGACTGTGCTGCCCGCTGACGACTCACACATGCTGTATAATACGCACGAATGCAACAAAGTGCACGCACACACACACACACACACACAGTTGGACGGAGACACACACTCATGTGAAGTGTCGCTCAGGTGCGCGGTATAGACACATTGTGATACATATGCAAAAACACACAACCGCTCGGCCCCTCGCTCTGCCGCGCTCCAGCAACCCTATCTTATTAAAGCCTGTCAGCATAGCTAGCACTATCATAAGCATTTTATTATTGACTCGGAAAATATGATAATTTGGAAATCACAGGCCGCCTCCTAAAGACTCCACCGTCACTTTCAATTTTAGCTGCTCTCCCTTCTTTTAATGGGAATGATGAGATAGCAGGAACTTCACAAGCTTCATGAGTTACACATTCTCTACTTTCTCCCCTCGTATATTAAATTATTTATTTATCTATTTATGTTTTTTTAATTAGTACATTATAATTGAGGTCTGTCACCTATTGCACCTTCAAAGAAACCTAAAACAAATTTAATTAAAAGTGGTATCTCCTTTCATAAGTGAAATTGAATTATGTTTGAAGTAGAAGAGATTGCAAGTTGACAATATGCTTTCTTTATTAAATCAGGTTCTTTACCTTTTAGTTTACCTTTTACAGCTACCTGAAAATAATCCCAATGTGAATTCATTTCTGACTCCCAGTGCAGTGCCACTACTTTTTTTCCATTTTCTTTTTCATTTCTTTTTTTGGTGATACGATTTTGTATGTTAAATAAGTAAATAGAATATTTGCCGGCAGTTGAAATGAAATTGAAACTGAATGGACCGTATATTTCATTTTGTAAATTAAAACAGGGCCTCTGAAGGAGATGTTACTTTACAGATAGAAAATAAACCAACCAAGATACCAAACTCCTCCATCCACAATTTCCCCCCCTACTTCTTTTATCAGCTCTTGTCCTCCTACCTCTCACAGGTTCCTCAGCATTCTGGGATTACCTCCCTATCTATTCTTTGCATTCCCAGAGGCTTGCCGTGCGATCCATAATTCAACACGTCCCCTATTTCTCACCAAAGTCGAATTTGAACTGTCCCATAATCGCCATCTGGCACTTGCAGGTTTAATCTGAGTAAACACTGTTGCTTCAATATTTTATTGACCCTCCATCTTGATAAGACATAATTGGCATTTCTAATCTGACGTAAAAAAAAAAAAAAAATCTCCAAACAGCTCCACAATTCAGCTGAGTGCCCCACTACACTGGTGGTCAATCCAAGGACCTGGAGAGGGAACGGGGAAGGAGAAGTGGACCAATACACAGTGGAGTAATCCGTCTTTCCGAAAACATGTTTGTGTTAACACCGGCGCTTCTCCCCACAGAATGTGCAACAGGAAGTTAGCCCTGAGCTGTAGTCTAAGACAGAAGGCTCTCTGTTTGTGTATATACAGTAATTCTTGCTCTTTGAAGATGTTTGGCAGGAGAAGCTACTCCAACAACAGTGCTGGAGGGGAAGAGCCATTTTAAGTCTGATATAGAATAAATTGCACCCTTTTTTTCAATCATACAAATCTGGTAAAAGCGTACTGCAATGGTTCAATCTCTGATCCTTTATTATGCTGATAATTTCAGGCTTGAACAATGTGCCTTTCGTGGATGCAGCATTTGCATTGTGTTGCCCGTGCTCGCACTGTTTCACCTAGACTGAAAAAGACATCTTAATAGAAAACAGAACCATAAAAATGTATTTCTTAAATAAACGCTTTTGGTGGATTGTAGCCGCCTTTGCTTCTATTTTCCATTATGTGGGCCAGGGGACAAAGATATTACAAATAGCACCTTAAATGCTGCCACGCTCGCTCAGCCAGTGATGCGATTTTGAAGGTGGCTCTCTAGAATTTCACCCCCTTCTCCCCATTTTGCCTTTGATCTCGCCTGTTATTGTCATCTCACAATCCCAGTTTTGAGGGGGTGGCTTCTTGGCCCCTTGCCCATCTCCCAGGCTTTTCTAGGCAGTCTCACTACTGGAGCAATTCCTAAAACTTCTTAAACTGTCATGAAACTTCTAATTCCACTTAAAGAAAGAGCAGACTGATATCCTGTTAACAATTTAGACACCTGCATACAATTTCACACTGACTTAAACAACAGTATGTGTTAGCGGGAAGCGGATGCATCCAACAGATATGTATTGGTGCACATTTTTTGCATTGAAAACAGATTCCATTAAGGCCAAAGGTATTTTTCCCGCAGAGCAGATCTTGTGAAAGTGAGAAAGATGGAAAATTGGCCAAGGCAAGGAGCTTAGAGCTAATGGATCAAAATTACCCCGTCACAAAGTTTGGATGAAAGCTGACAAAATTGCTTTTTTTCGCTAACCCCCTTTCTCTCCCATCGCTCCCTTCTTCTCCTCTCATACACCCGGCATCTCAATATGAAACGCAGACAGAGAAATCCATCTGTAACGCAGGCATTGTCAGCGACTTGCAATTTACACCCATCCTTCTCTGCAGCTGTTCCTGTGCTTGATGGCGTGATAAATTAATCTTTTTCCGTGCCACTGCGTCAATTCTTTTAAAAGAATACATTAAGACACGTTAGAGACATTTTTTTTTCCTGAAGTAAACATTTTTTTTTCTATCTCCTCTTTCAGTCACCATGACAAATCATAGCCTCAGATGAGGAGAGAAAAGAGGAGAAAAGGAGAACTGTGAAAAAGGAGGGACAGGAGGGATGAGAGAAAAAAAAAGAGAGATTTTGGGGCGCAGAGCTGCAGAGTCAGTCAAAGTGTGTGATTCAAGTATTTGTCAACATTTCCTGAGGGCGAATATAGTGGTCGTAGCTGATCAAGCATAATGCCTGACATTCATTCTCATTGCCAGAGAGGACAGACTGACTGAGCAGTGCTCAGGCTGATTCATGCAGTCGTCCAGCCCACAGAAATCAACAGGCAACCATCATCTGATGCCCCACAAATTGTCAGCTACAGCACACATCACACCGGATTGTTCATTGCATCTCCTATCCTCATACATTTTCATTGTTATAAGATCATAATCCCCCCAGCTGCTTCGGAAACTTACACCACCAGCCAGCTCAGACTCTTGTTGTAGATTCTAAAATGCATATTAGGTGATGTGTTTCATACAAAAAACAACCATACACATTATTTTTTATGATTAATGCTACTGTCATAGATCTAGCTGCTCAGTTCCTTTGTTGTATTTCTGCTGCAATATGTTAAACATTATGCACACATAAAGATACTAGCATACTCATGTGTGAGATACACTCGGCAAGAGCTGTTCCCGACTAGGCTACTAAATTCAGTTAATTTCAAAATAGTGGAAAAGAAAACACATGGATATTTTATATTATTATGATATTATGAATTATTATGATTATTATGTTAGATTATACTCATATGGGAAAGTGCACAGGAAATAGATATAAAACATGAGTGAATTCAGCAAAGAAGCAAAATCCAAGTATTTTACATCTCATTCAAACCTAATAAATTACTGTATTCACTACTGGTGACTCCTGAATAAAGGAATGTAGATGTGAAAAAAATGAGAGAATGAAGTTTTAATCCTGAGCTTTTCTCTTACTGTGAAACACTTACACTAGTTCACATGGGTTCAATTATCTAGCTGAACCCAGCTGAAGCCGACACCATATTAAGCCTTAATCCTTACATGGCAAAGGCATGCGTCGGGGTTGGACTATCCAGGATCTACGTGGCTTTCAGCACAGTAAGGAAAGGGGTTTCAATAAGATGGCACACAGGTTCACCTGGAAATAGATGAGAGGGATCAAGGTACTCCAGGGACAGCCAGACCTCCAGCTCCCCACAGAGCAGCAGATCCTGCTGGGCAAATGGATCGTTGGTTCTTTCACAACATGTTAGACCTCTTTAAAAGGAAGAAAGGGCAAACGAGAGCACAACAAATCTACTTTACTTAAGATTTATACACAGTGGCAGATTGTGAGGGCATACTTTTCTCTTAAATAAAGAGTTTAAAGAAAATCCTCAGACATACACCCACACATACTTATAAAATATGTTTAAATTCAAGATTTGTGCATTTAAATAGTATTGAGAGTCAAGTGAAAAGAAAGTTTTCACTGTACTCAGTAAACCCTTACCACTTACATAAAGTAAGGAAGTAGCAGCTGGATGACGCTAATCAAATTATTGCTTAATTATTGATTATCTGATCTTAGCAAGTGTGACCATCCATATAAAAGCAAAGGTTTTGGAAGTTTGCTGTTCTGGAGTATTCAGATGTATGTTAATATAATGCAATAAACTACCCATAAGTGGACATCCCAGAAAATTCACTCCAAGGTCAGACCATCCAGTGCTCAACGAAATAGCAAAAAGGCCTCAGTTAGCATGTTAAATGTCAAAGTTCATGGCAGTTCAATTAGAAAGCCTTTTCTCTCTAAAATGAACACAGCAGCTTAGGTTTGCAATATGCCATCTGAACAAAAAACAATACTGGAACAGTATTCTCTAACAGAAGAGACCAAAGTGGAGCAGCATATTTAGCAAAAACTAAACACAGCATGTCAGTGCAGAAAGTTCCTACCAGTTGTTAAGCACAGTGGCGTAAGTGTGATGATTTGGACTTGTTTTGTCGCAAGAAAACCTGAGTAGCTACTTTGTCTCTGAATCGATCATGGATGAAAGCAGTCACGAATAAGGTGCTACATCAAAAATCTCCAAGTGTTTACATTAATTGCTAATTGATTGTTATGGTTGCTTGTATATTTTCTTACATGCTAACTACTAGGAAGCAGTAGGTAGCAAGTCGAAGCAACCCAGAAATGGAAAAAAGTTTCCCTTCAAAGTAAAAGTAAGTTGCCAGTAGCACTGCCGACAGCATGTTTCAAAAGGTGCAACTTTTATTTTGAAGACAAACCTTCGCCCTCTCTTGTTTGTGACAAGTTTTATTAAAGTTCTGAGTAGCTGGAAAGTATTTGTAGAAAAGTTCAATTCCATTCAAACTATGGCTGTAGCAATATGTTAGGGACCAAAGCAATCTCAAAGAGGTTTTTGACAACCTGTTGGAGAATACATGTTTTTCCCTAGTGACAGGGTGGTTGCTAGACCAGTCTGTAGGCCTGCTGGAGGGGAGCTTTAGCAATAATTCCCCAGCGACACTCAACCACTCACAACCAGTTGAAGAATACTAATTTTTCCCTCACAATTGGTGTGTACCAGATGACCTCTATAGATCTGTGTGACTGGGCCTTATTCACTTATTTACTACGATGTTATCATGATTGTAACATGTCCACAATGGTGGAGAAGTTAACTTCCCATGGCTTATGGTCACATGTCTGCAAAACCTCATTACCAAAATACTCTAAAGTCAAATTTGATCAGACAGCTAAAGCTCACATGTTACAGGACAGTTATCCCCAATAACACCAACAAATCTACAACAGAATGGCTGAAAAAGAAAAGAATCAAAGTGAAAATTAGATATATTATATAATTACAAATATGATAATATGTATCATATTTACTCCACACTTCCCAGTTAGACTGAGCTCCCAGAACTGAAGTTAAGTTTGGACACGTGCCAACCACTATCATAAAACATCAAATGAGGAAATATGTTTTGGACGAATGGTGTCTAACCAAGAGTCTGTCCAAAAAATGAAAGTTTTCAATGACACTGAAACTGTTCTGTTGTTTGGTCCATGTTGACCCAAGATCCTACTAAAACTGTCTTTAAGTTGTCCTTAAAGGAATCAGCTAAAGGAATATAGATGTGAAATATCCTATATTATGTAGCATTTCTGAAAGTATTTTACTGTGGTATAAAGTGGATGGATCCAGTCAGAAGGGCAATATGAATTAAATACTAAAACAATGCATTGTGTTCAATGCTATGTATTTCTGTTCTCAACAATCTTGTCTCAAAGTCCTCAAACTTACTTTGCTGTGTTATATTGTATATTAAATTACCTGTCACGTTGTTCTCCTTACACTGAAATTTAAACTCGGGCTCTCTCAAATCCAATTTTCCTAAAAGCGTTACAACTCTTTTTCACACTCTGATGATATACTGAAGCTTGAGATGCAGCGGAGCCACACGTGAGGATCGTGGATTGATTTACAACTCACCACTTTAGGGGCAAAACACATACACAGCATATGTTTTGTTAGAGTGAGTCACTAGCTCCTGTTTAAACCAGCACTGTTGTCTGCTGGGGGGGGTTTCTGAATTCTTAAACCCCTCTCACCTTAGGTGCTTGGTTATGAGAAACAATTTCCCCTGTGCCAGTTCCCATGGAGACTTGCTGAGACCATGGTGCAAGTGCAAATACAGCAGTGTTAAGAAAAAAAAAGTTATACACTGCAATACTCAGATGGTTTGGTAAGCCTGATGAAACACACACCTCATTGTCAATACACTGAAGAAATACATCATATGTACCTTTCTTACATAAGATGATTAAAATATAGATATATAAATAAGTGATTACAGTGTTGCAAAAAAATATGTTGGTTATAAGACATTTCCAGTCACACACATGTTCATCAACTTTGTGAGGTCAGCCAACTCTCCTGGGACATTAGGGGGGGCACTGACTTTTCTTGCTCAAATTTGTGCGTGCCGAGCATAGTGGAAGGCTCCTGTTGCGACCAAATTAAAGGATCTTCTTTTGTTTGACAAACTCCACAGGGGAGATCAAGCGTAGGCAGAAATCCCTTTGCCGCTATTTCTAAGATTTCGTTCCTTTCCTTTTTTTCACAGAAGAAAGGATGTGAGGCACTGTCAAGACGAGCCCCCTGCAAAGAAGCAATTAAAAGCTCGGCCTTGTGAAGGTCTCTCTGCAGTACAGCCAGAAAAACAGCCTCGTGGTCGAGTGAAATGGAAAATGAAAAGCTTCCAACAGATTGTCACAAGTTTACCCAAACAGCAGGCATGCAATAAAGGAGGCTCACACATGCTCGTCAATGATAAAATGCATACTACAAAGTTGAAATCCAATTCTCACTAATGAAACATGCACTCATCAGACTTCAAAAGGCAGGAAGAACTGTGGCTTTAGCACTCCCAGAAAGTATCAGCCTGCTCTATGTGGATAAGAGAGCGGTGACAAGCGATCAAGTTTTTGAGTAATCTTACACCTTCTTGCAATCATGCGTATCAAGGAGTCCCAAAATGCACATATGCGCTTCTACATCGACTGCTGATTCTGCTTCGCCAGATTTGGTTAAAAAGGTCTGTTGCAGTCGATTCTGTACCACTGATGCAATCCAGGGTAACGTTGGCTCGCATTAAATTTCAGTTTGTCAGCTTCTTTCTTTGAGTAATTGTGTTGCCAATCATGACGGGAACTGTTTGGGAACATGTTAAACATTTATAGTAACGATGCTAAATTGTTGTCGTGGTGAATTAGCATTATCGTGCAGTCTGTGCGTAGGGTGACATAAGAGAAACTTGTCTTCGCTTGCTGCTGCCAGTTGGCGTCAAGAAATGGGGTTTTGAGACACAGAGAAACAGTGTGGGAGGGAAAGAGGATGAGAGAGATTTTCAGAAGAGAGGGGGCACGATTATCGCAGTACTATGACTTCAGAAGGATGATGATTTATAAAGGCAGACACAGGAGTGAGATGCAGAGGGAAGGGATACAAGGATGCTGTATAAGCAGTATGAATATGATTAAAAAATCATGAGAGAAAATTCCGAACAAGAATTTTACAGGAAATTAAAAATGCATCACTGATATGGAATAGCAGATGAAGTAATGCCAATACCAAACTGTCTGCATGTATTGTGTGTATCATCTTGTGCATTGGATATTTATCTGCTAACAAAAAAAAAAATTATAATAATATAATTTAAAAGCACATGTCCAGAAGGCAAATCATTACATGTAAGAGTTTAACCTAGCTGTCAATAGAAGGGCAAGATGTGGATGCAGGTTGGACATACAGTTTATACCAAACTGTATCATTTTAAGCAATCATTAAAAAATAGTCATATTTCTTCTATGATCATTTTTTGTTTTGCTTTGTGTTTTATTCTTATCATTTTGATATTTTTTTCTAAGCCAGAAGGTACATGAAAGTGCTTCATCTTTGCTGTCTTTTTTCCTGCGTCACAAGTGATTTGATTTGATTTGGGTGTTTTGCATTCATGGATTTTTGATATTTTAATAACGCCTTCATGCCTCTGATTCTCCTGCCTCTGTGTAGGTTTTCCTTGTGGCAGCTTGTGGTTACAAAAAGAGTGCTTTACTCCTGCTTTTGTTGAGAATTATATTATATCAAATCTCATCACAGGAATGAGATTGGTATCATTGCTTTATTAAACCCTTTGTAGACAGCTTTTTAGTAGGAACAGCAGAAAAAAGAAAAACATATTTTTTTTATTTAAAAAATATAATCGCTTAAAATGACTTAAGTGGTCAGTCCAAGTGTTCATTTAAAAGTGAATGCAACAGCGATGGGGGTTTTAAGCAATGACAGTTAAAAGGCTATAGCAGGACAGCTGGTATTTATGAGCAGTGGATATTTGTGGGAACCTATGAATGTCAGCTGAACAAGAAAACAAAAGAAAATAGAGAAAGTAGTTTTATTCTCGATTTCCAAAGAACCCCAGAAGCTGTTAAGTATTCCTTTTCTGATGCATTCCAAGGCTAAACTGCATATCTCAGTTTATAATTGCCATTTATTGTTATAGATTTATACTTACAGATAATGCCTATACTTGTACTTATACTTGCACACAGCCACCTACTTATTAGTTTTCACTGAGTGCAGTCTATACCTTTCCTCCAGTCTGTTTTTTATCCCATTCTTTTCCGTGCTACATCCCAATTTCCTATCAAATTCTCAGCTCAGTTCAGCACACTGTATCACATGGCTTAAAGCAAACGCTACGAAAAAAGGGACAAAACTCATATTACTTTTTGCGTTCCATGTGTCACGTCGTTAATGGACGGTGAGTGGAAGTGAAAAGCAGGAGCATTTTCGTCTTTCCTTTCTCTGTCTCTATTACACTCAGCAAGGAAGCACATGTAAATTGGCTACGAAAGAAGAGGTGGAAAACAATTATGGGAGCGATGCGCCTGAGAGAAATGAGTCTATTGCTTGACCTGTAATGAAGTGGAAAGTTGACAAGCCGGCTTTGTGCAACTCGCAGATTTGAATGCAAGGAAATGACTCTTCTGTACTGTCAACCAACAGGAAAAGATTGCCAATTATAAGTGTTGGCCTTGTCCTGGCTCCTAGCAGGCATACTGATGGGTGAGAATGGACATGAATATTCAGTGAACATGAATATTAATGCCAACATTTTATAATAATGTCTTGAACAAGAATTTACCGATTAGTTAATATTAATTAATCATTAACAACCATCATTAATCAAACTGTAAATACAAATGATTGGTGCATCATTTATGTCACAAGAGTTACAGATCCTTTCAGTCAAACGCACAGCATACACAATAAGAGTTAGTGGCTAGACTTCTGCATGCTAATGCATGACTTATTCAGATTCTGATATGTAACAAGTAACCAGATAATTAGATAATAATACCCCTGAAATAAGAATAAGAATATATATATAAGAACAGTTGTGTTATTATCTTGAAAAATTAAACATTAAAAATAAAAGATTAGGACTTTTTGCTACTGTTTTGCACTGAATTAGGTTCACTAAATAAAATGAAAAGCTATAAAATACTAAAGCCGGGAAAAAAATCTACTCTTGTCTTTATGCTCGAGTTCTGCATTAACTGCATTATTTGAATGCATGACCTGGCATACAGATGATCATTAATTAAGTGGCCACAAATTGAGGATGGTCACATGAACTGATCCCGGCAGCCTTAAAACTGCCGCTGAAGAACACTTTGCACCATATTCATCCCTGTTAACGAAACTGTGGAATATCTCTGTGTCATATACAGCTGGTGCTACTGTGGCCCTTGGGATGTAGTGCTTGCCAGATTCAACATGAGGTCCCCTGTATTTGCCAGAAAGTCTCCCCCACAGAGCGCTGATTAAATATCAATTTATAAAACTCAGGTAGGCTCCTAAAGATTGTGCTTAATTGTGTAATGTGCACCAGTTCTAATTTTTAGGATGTGTGAGGCATAAAACTCACCTGGTGTCTACGTGTGTGTGTGTGTGTGTTCTTGTGTGTAGCGCTAGAGCATTGTGTGCTGCTGCTGTATCCAATTCCAGTGTATTTAACAAGATATCTCACTTCCTCTTTTTTTTATTTTTTTTATCTTGATTCCATTTCTTGCCTGCACTCAGGGGAGCAGAATTCATTCACACTCGTTTTTCCTTTTTCTTCTTACTCTGCGGTGCACAAATTGTTACTCAGCCCTTTCTGTGCAGCAGGAACATTCGTGAGCAAGTGATTGTCATTCAGTTTCAAATTAGTTTGGGGTGATCTACCGTGCAATAAAATCTCAACATGCTGGACAGAATGACATGGTATTCAGCATGATTGTTAGCCTAAAGTTGAGGGGGATGTGTTGTCATTTATTCACCATTCGTACGGCACAGTGTGTGCCATCAGAAGAGTTACAGCATGCTGCCTTGCATCGTGTTGGTTCTTTAGCACGATACACATGCATTTACAGATACTTAGAGTACTGTACATTTTGGCAGTGCTCTATATGCACTTTCCCCTGTGGACATAAATTGTATAGTGTACACGATTGCCTAGTTAAATCTATATAACTGTGCATGTGCTGCTGTCTGTCTGTGTGAGTGACTGACAAAAGTCCCCCCTTGAGAATGGAGCCATGACAATCACTTACCCTCCCAGTGTCATTCAGTATAGAACAGGAGCCATTAACTTTTTAAGCCAGGCCTCTCTAACTGCAGGCCCCATGCTGTTTGGCCTCCCCTCTGCAAGACTTCAAATGGCCGTGATAGACAGGAGTCAGACCTCTATGTCTCAGCAGGGTTGTGGGGTGGAGCACTATGCCCCTGTCCCGCACTGTGCCACTGTTGGCACTGTTGGTACCTGCCTCTGACTGTGTGCCTATGTGTGTGTGTGAGTGTAGTGTGTTGGACACTGAGGTCGAGAAAATGCATCTTGATTGACAAGCCTCATCAGGGATAACTTAATGGCACCACCACCTAACAATTAGAAGTCATCAAGGTCCCCAATTGAATGTGGTTAATAAATAATGTATAGCCACAGTAATACCACATAATCTGGATATCAAAAAGTCAAAGGTGGATGCATTATTAATGGGGCCAAATTGGACTTTAATAACTGTTCCACTGAATCCCACACCACAGCAGAATTCACTTATGTTAATATGCCTTTATTATTAATGGGCAGCCATTTTCTAAAATGTTAACTGACTGGGCTGCTACAGAGGCAGTTGCCAAGATTGACGAGCATCGTGGCTGAGCAAAAAGGGGTGGGTGTAGTGGGGGCTTGCTTATTTATTTATTCACCAACCTGTAGCACGTCAGCCCACATCATTGTGTCAATAATTCCCTGGTAAAGCCATTAGGCATGATCACAGAGGCCCAATTAACTCTGCAATATGTGAGATGACAATCGTACATCATTAGGCCTATAATGGCATGCATTGCCATTGCCTCTTTAAAAACAAACATAAAGGCTATTACTGGAAATATATGCCATTGTCAGCGTTGTTGATCCAGCCGTTTTGACTTGTACTCAAATGCTCTGCTGGAGATGTGCATGTCAAGTGTTATGGGACATTACACCAAATGCTTTTCAATAAACCACTAGGGGTTTTTCAGATTGGCTGTATCTTCATTAAGTCATATTTGTGATGATTGGCTATCTGGCATCTGCATGTGATTGCTGCAGGAGACACAAATTAAGACGTGCACTGTGTTGGAGAAGATATAAAACATGTAGGCGCTATACATTCAGAAATTGGGAAGAGTAATACAAGATGTCAGAAAGGCTACTTTGTCACCCTGATTTAAATTCACCCATTCCTCGGCTCAGTGGGGGCTCACTGCGACTTCTTAGACAATTTGGTGGAGGCATCTCTGAGGAGAACCGATAGACTAGCTAATATGTTCTCTTATGGTATTTGCATAATGTCTATGGTGCATTGCCAGTGAGCTGTTCTGCTCCAGTTCCCCCTTGTAATATATCTGGCAGAGCTTCTAAAATGCAGTTGTCACTGGCACTGGCTTACAAATCAGACGGTGGAGCTCCATCCAGGAAATCAAGGAAAACGTAGTTTTAAAATATTTGTTTACTATCTGCTTTTGGATTATTTGCTGCACAGGCCAACTTAATGAGATCGACTCTTGTTTTAATATGGTGCACAAGTCCATTTTTAAAAAATCTTGTCAAAGGTTTTAAATGAAGAAGAAAAAGAGTCGTTGACAGTGAGTGTACAGCCTTTACTTGCATTGGCACGCCGAATCTGCTTCTTCTTAAACTCTCTGCTCTCACATACTTAGAAAAGTCTGCCCAACTTTGTGTCACTTCAGCAGGAATTATATTGTGAATGTTTATCAGGATGAAGCTTCCTATACTTGGAAATTCACAGGCCCCCTCCATATATGGAATTATTTTTACTGACATAACATCTTAGTTTTAACACCAGTTTTTACAGTATAGTGTCGATTTAGCTTTATCTGACATCCCTGTGTCGGTGTTGTTCCTCCATAATAATCATCATTATAATAATCTTGGTCCAGGACCAACATTGCAACTAACATGTTGTTGTAATGTCATAGGTTTAATTTAAAAAGCATCTTTGTTTATACAAAACTCTCTTAGGGAACAAATCCTAATCGTCTCAAGTGTTTTCTTTATTCATTTATGCAACATAACAAATATATTATTAAGTCAGGATGCCTATTAGCCAAATTTAGGTCACTCACGTTGGTTTGCTTGTTATAGTTTTTGATAGCATTAGCTAATTTCCTGGCTAATTCTGACTTAATGCTCAGACAACCTGATTGGCTAGTTGATGCTGGACTGACATTGTTATGATGCTGTAGGAACAAGAGCAGCATGGATATCAGATCATGTGTATGTTTGCATCCTGATCTGCAGCGGCGTATACTATACAAAACTGTTTGTGAATTTGCCAATCACGGTTCCAAAACCTTGAAAAGCTGGACTCAGAAACAGGGAAAACCGGGATTTACTGAGATATTTGAAGGGTGAGCATGAATATTGCAGAGGTGGTGGGATAGGACATAGTGAGCACCCGGTAGTAAGCTAAAAGGCAGATCACAGTGAGCTGCAGGTGGAAGAGGTTGGGTTCATTCTGGAAAGTGTAAGGTTTGGCAGACAAGAGGTTGTCAGAGTTAGTTGAGTCGATGGGGAGTGACGCTGGCCAGTGAGATGGACAAGTAATATGGAAGAAAGAGCCGGACAAACAGTCTTGATAGGTGGGGTTTCACTGGCATTAAGATGGACAAAGCTGGCAAGTAGCAGGCAATGCATATGAGTTTACCAGAGAGTTGCAACAAGGCCAGACCACAAAAAAACAAACAAACAGAATTTTACTCTTTAAAGCCTGAAACATGAAATTATTGCAAGAAATTACTTTTTTAAAAAGAGTGTTTATTGAACCTTTTAGCAACCTTCTTTATTAAATATTAATTTGCACAATACATATCATATTTGATATCCTTTTTTCCCCAATTTATTGCTTGAAATTGTATTGTGCAATTTATTTAGGGTTTTGAAAAAGCAATCACACTGATAATACAGAAATCTCAAAATCTCACAAAAATGGTACATATCAAATAGAGTTGGTACCAAATTGGCAAACCGATAGCCCTTTTCCATTAGTGCTTATTCAAGTTGGCTTGGCATGACTCAACTCAATTTTTAAGGTTTTCCATTAGGTGATGTTACCTGGTACCAGGTACTTTTTTAATACCTACTCGGGTGAGGTTCTAAACGATTCGAAAATGTGACTGCATTCCAGTGATTGGCTAGTCAGTAGTGTCATTTGATGAATCATGACAGCATCTCTTTCATTCAAATCAAAACCATCATTTTTATAAGCCGGCAACGAGGGAAATACACGTAAAATAACACTGTGGTCCTTGAATCTGACAAAAAGCTATACACCAAGCAGCAGGTATGCCATCACTTCAACGTCCTCCTTTGTTGTGGCATTCATGTCGCATACAAATGACATCACCGGACTTTCAGCCACGTTGCTATAATGACCCCGCACACATTAGGTGGTATTTGATTGTAACAAAAAATGACAGAAACTGATTCAAGTCAGGCCAAGTAGTTACCAGTGGAAAAGGGCTGTAAGTGATCTGGTGGAGAGTGTAGTAAAGATCAAAGGTATTTTGGTGATTGCAGTACTTGTATTGTAATATTTGTACATGGATTCCATTTTTTTCTCCTCCACACCCAACCAGCAATCAACAAGTTGTTTTACTCAATTTTGCCATTCTAGAAAATGTCCAACATGCCAGTGCTGCATTTATAAAGAATTTTATTTATTTATTTATTTATTTTGCCTGTCCCGTTTGGATCTTTAGCCATCAGAATTGTTGTCTGAATGCCAAGAAAGATGCCAAGCGGTTTTACTGTACCAATTGGATCATCATGGCCTTGCCATATTGGTCCATTTGATTGACCTTTATTATAATTATGTGTTTATTTGATTTGATTTTCAGTTGTTACAGACGGGACAGACATGACTGGGGGATAGGACAGGGAGAAAGAATGAAAGAAAGAGAGGGAGAGAAAGAAAAATAGAGGGGAGAAGAGATGGTGAGAAAGGGGGGAAGAAAAAAAAAGAAATGGTAAATGGCCTGTATTTGTATAGCGCCTTACTAGTCCCGAAGGACCCCAAAGCGCTTTACACATCCAGTCATCCACCCATTCACGCACACATTCACACACTGGTGATGGTAAGCTACGTTGTAGCCACAGCCACCCTGGGGCGCACTGACAGAGGCGAGGCTGCCGGACACTGGCGCCACCGGGCCCTCTGACCACCACCAGTAGGCAACGGGTGAAGTGTCTTGCCCAAGGACACAACGACCGAAACTGTCCAAGCCGGGGCTCGAACCGGCAATCTTCCAATTACAAGGCGAGCTCCCAACTCTTGAGCCACGATCGCCCACAAACAAAACACCTGGATCACCTGTATGGAGAAAAAAAAAACAGAAGAGAAAACAAACAAAAAAGAGCAACATAATAAATACAACACCATCACAATAAACTAGCTAACAGTAGATAACAGTAGATACTAAATATTAAATGTTATTGTGCAGTACGCAAGATCGACAGCGCACAATGTGCTTTGAGGTAGCAGCCAAGAAAGGTGTAGTTTGTGTCTGTGAACACCCGTTTGTACACCTGTGTGCATCAGCACGCTTGTATTCAAAAGGTTTCTCCATGTAACGATCTGCTAGGGAGTGTGGGGAGCCATAGCCCCGTCCACCAGGGCATGAAGCAGGTATGGAGGAGATCCAGGCCCCAGACATCCAGAGGCCCCAGAATACGAGGACCCAAGGAGGACCACCAGGGGGGCAACAGTGCCACCCTCCTGGGAAGAGCTGAGGAGAGCCCCAAACAAGAGGTCACCCAGCAGCCACGGAGCAGAGGCCAGAGGGGGTTGCAGTGACGTGCCCGCGGGCTCTGCCGGCAGCCAGCTGTGCCAGAGAGGACCGGGCCTCAGGCCCAGAGGCCATAGGCCTGAGGGCACCCCACCCCCTGGAAGGGGCCCAGCCGGGCCACAGGCGCCAGGCCCCGCCAATCGGCCACCAGGAGTGAGTCGGTACATACATGAGCACCCAGCCCCAGACACCAAGAACCACCAACACACCAACCTCTGAGGGCATCAGCCACTGGCAGGGAGTGTGGTGAGAGGAGATAGGCCTCCGTACCTCGGAGAGCCTTAAGGAAATATTTTTAAAAGAAAGCAGTGATTTCATGAGAATCACTATTGTTAGCTGGTTTTGGTCAACCAATAACCCAAAAGGGGACTGCATTTTAATGGAAGGAACTGTAGCCTTACTTTGCTGAGAATGAAACACAGGTCATTGTTCATATAATAATGACTCTGCAGGTTACAGACAAGTGGAATGCTTTTTAGCGATTTATGGGCATACTCAGTACAGTCAACATGGGTACTCCAAGATAGGGGTTGATGGGAGGCAAGACAACAAAGCATTGTCTCCAAGCCCTGATTAGTCTTCTCAGTACGACTGTTGATTAGAGGGCAAAATCCAGAAGAGAGACTAACTTATGGGCCCGTGAGGGAGACAAAACAAGTGTCAAAGATCAGAGAAAACACCAGGGGGTATGTGGGAATATGGGAATACTCTAACAGACTACCAGACTCTTCACGCCCTTTGGGTTTGAAGAGTCAGATAGTGGGCAATTAAGTTTTCAAAAAAATGAGGATATACAAAACTATTTAGATCATTTCTTGGTTTGTAATTTTACCAGCGCCTGGAAGACAAGAGAGGCACTGATCAAGCTGAAGAGCATCACTAGATCATACCAATCATAATTTGCTAGTCAAGTCTTGATCACCATCTCTCATTCATCTCCTTCTCTCATTTTGAACAGGTGATATGATGCCCAGGGTTAAGCTTGGCAAAGACTGGTCACCACTGAATGGCTTGAGCTGATTATTGTGATGGATATTTGTTTTTAAATGACTTGATGGCTCTAAGCAGGAAGCATAGAGGGTGGGCTGTACAAGTCCAAGAATAAAAGAAAACAAATATATATATGTACCGAGAACACCCTTTATTTTCTAACCCTCAAGTCAGTTTCAATAACCCTAAATATTCATCAAAAGAGGAGAAAACAGAAAAGAGATCAGTACTCTTTGGGAGAATTTTGTGCTTTCCAGGGAAAAAATGGAATGTCATTTTGTATTTTGATTCTGTTTCTTTTTTATTTTTCCCATTCGTGCAGCAGTCGTCAAACTCTAAAATCTTGTTTACCAACAACTAATGTGTGTTCGGGTTGATGAACTGCCAGTATCGATGAAATAATTGACGTAACACTATGTCGTCTCCTCCTCTGTATCTCCCTCCTCATTAGTCATCTTGCCTCAACTCATCGTTGACTTTGCTCTTCCTGTCATTGGGAGAATCTAATCAACTAAGCAGGCATTTTCTGCCTCGGTTAACAGAAATTTGCAGTGGTATGGGGAGACAGGAGGAGGCAGCTGAATTAAATGTACTTGCAGAATTGTTTGTGACAAGACCGGGCTGAGTGAGAAAATCCTGTTTTCAAACTTTTTGACATTCAGCCAATATATTGACAGCATTTGTCACTACAGTACAGCTCTGGCAAGAGCAGCAAGATGCCATCAAATGCAGGCTGACCGGCCCTGCTTCGATTCACTGTCACACTGGGTCTTTGCATGTAAGACATCCTAAAGCACTGAAGACAGGTAGCTGAGACACTAGGGAAAGTACTTCCTTTTAACTAGGTGTCAGAAATACCATTGGAAGAAAGATACTTCCAACACTGGGATGCTTTCAAATGTAAATGAAAATGCTGTGAATTATACAAATGAGTAATGTATAGGACATCGATGTCCCAGAACTTACTCCTCCTTCCCAAAAACTGTTGACTCCACATTAAGATTTGCTCTGTTATAAATGGATCAGAGGTAGTAATGTTATAATATACTGATAGATTGTAACTCAAATATTTGTCTTCAGTGAGTAGGTCTGCTATGATGCTAGCAATAATGATATTCATAATACAAAAACGTAGTATATATTTTAGTAGCTTATTTTAATCAGCTTTGAAACTGTTTTTTAAGCGGAATATTTATTTATTTGATTGTTTAAATAAATAAATGTAAAAACTGTGACATTACAGCAGGTGGGGCACCAGAAAAATACCTTAAAATAATGGAAATTTACTATTATATAAATAAAAAAAAAATTCCATAATGCAAATGTATGTACTTTTACAGGACAGTAAATAAAATGGTAAGGTGTTACTATTGTAAGGTATATGAGCAAGAGAAGACACTTCGAATTCAGTTAAAAGTAACATTTATTTACACTCAAACAGTTGTCACATTGTAACTGCTGAGTCTTTGCTAGCCATACTTTGTACTGTAATAGGTATAACCTTCTAATATAGTTCAAACCCCTTTATATGTCAGTCAGCCAAAACCCTTTGGTCATACTGGTAGTTGCTTCAGTCACTGCTGAGCCTGTCCTGTTGAACACCCCAATGGAAACTCTTTTAACATGAAAACTGTAAGAGCAAAATATATGAGACTGGAGTTGATATGTGACATCTTCTAGTTTCAGAAAATTTCCTATTTGTCTTCTGGATAAACCAAAAACTAACCTTAAGTCTCCATGGATCAGCTGTGACTTGTTGGAACTTATGAGGTTAACTCAAACCGACTGAATCTTCTTCTGACAGTTTTCTTTTTAATCAGCAAAACTTAATACCTCTGTTTGAAATCAAGCACCTAATAATAAACATTTTCATAAATCTGCCACCAGATTCATTGTAAACAACATTACTGATGTGGTAGAATAGGAAGCTATATAATTGTAGCTGCTAACAACAATTACTATGGAAGTTAGTGAATGGCTAATCAACTTTGCCATACACCTATTATGCCATAAACATATAAAGTTATAATTTTCAGAAAGTGTATTTTCTAAGCTTTATCGTCATTACTAACCGCAGCTGCTTAACACTTAATTTCAGAACCTTATCTCCTAATTGCAATGCCACTTAGAATAACACAGATCTCTCACTGAGTAGATGAGGTTCTGGCTTACACTTCAAAGTTAAATAGTTCAGTTTTTAAGATATAATCTTTTCTTTATTGGTTATTTTGATTCAGATAAAAATAATTGAACATTCAGGTTTTTATTTCTGTCAGTTGCATATTTTGACAGATATATTATCAAGGAGTAAAACCTGAGTTATTCACAGGCATTAAAAAGACGTGGAAAAATGCATTAAAAAAAATTCCAGGGCCATATTTGTAAGCAAAGAAAATTGCCTTCTTGATGACTTTCACTTCAGATGTAGTCCCACCGTGGAAAATTGCTTCTTTTGGTGTGCCTCTGCACCGTACTCTTTCAAATCATAACCAAAGCTCCTAAACATGAACGCTACAGGAGGTTCGAAATGTCAGACGTTCCTCTTTTGTTCCCTTCCTTGGTATTCCATCGCTGTCGTACAACGCCATTTTTCCTTGTCTCTTTTGTGCCTGTCTTCTCTCCCTTTCAGCGGAGATGGAGAGAGTAAGGGAGTGGTGCCAGCAATGTCACGGCTGGAGAAAGCTTATCCTGGGTAGAGGGGTCTGTGTATAGAGTCAATCAGAGCTGTACAAACCCTTGATTGCCATTGACATTTACCGGGGGCCCATTTCCAATTAATCTTCAAGGGGCTCCACCTCTTGAAGCCTGATTACGATCCCCCCACCCCCATCCTTCTGACAAACTGGCTAATTTGTAATTGGCCATGTGTCTGGCAGAGGAGGCGCTCCTTTATCACAGCTAGATTGAGACATGGGGAAAAGGGAGATGGATGGGGAACAGATTCTCACCCTTCCTGTGTGCATCCTCAAATAATTTGTGTTCCTGCGACATTTTAAACTGTTTTGATTCTTTAGTTAATATACTGTTTAATATAGTTTCTAGTATATTTGCAGAAGTTTGGTGTTGTTTTTCCATCTGAGTGGATTCCTTATACTTATCATGATGGTACAAGTTTCCTGGCAGACTGGTGAACTGAAAAAGTTGGTGCAGTGCATTCGACTTTGTTGCTTACATTTCAGTGGCTCCATTACAGACAGAGGACAGAGATGTAGAAATGTAATTGATACCATCTTTTGAGGATTGCCAAATTTCTGTATTTTCAGTTTATTACTTCAGAATATTCTGAAAAATGTTTAAAAAACAAAAACCAACAAACAAAAGAACTGTAACTAAAGAATGACTTCGGCATCCATGGGACCCCAAACTCTGATAAATATGATTACAAGACTAATATTATGTATATGGTATATCAAACCAGGCAATTACAACACAATTACAATATCAGACTGTTACAAAGCATAAAAACTTGAGTTTTCGTAAGTTACCAACAAATTATTGTGAAACTGCAAGTTAACACCTGTTCACAGACATTTGTAGGCAGCATAGAAAATTTAAGAGTATTGTTAGGAGCATGCATGGCTGTTTACCCGGAGACCCCCAGACTGGCAAAAGCTTTCAAAGGCTTTCAAGCACTAAATGAAAATGCTTTGAATTATACAAATAAGGATAGTAAGCGACCATCACTGCTACAGAAGAAACTATGTCTTTTTCATAAAAAGATGTTGAATCCACTTTAAGATTTTGTCAGGTATAAATGGATCAGAGGTGGTATTATTAAAATAATACAATAATAAATTGTAGTTTGAATAAATTTGCCTTGAGTAATTAACTTTTCTATGACAAATAGGCTCACAATACACTTGCAATGGTTAGTTATAATATTCAAAAATGCAGCTTTTTATAAGCAGCATATTTATTTATTTAATGGTTAAAAAATTGTATAAAATTTGAAATATTACAGCAGATGGGGTGCCAGTATAATAATGGACATTTAAAATGGTTTATTTTAATCAGCTTTGAAACAGCTTTGAAAATGTAAAATTTAAGCAATGTCTTTATTTACTTGTTAAAATATTGGGTCATGAGATTTTCCATGTGACTATGAGCTTCCATGTAATTGGCTGAGCCTGAGGTCTCTATGAAGGCAATCAATCGATGGAGAATGGCTGCTTAAGCAGTGTTAAACTGTGTCTCCAGTGTGGAGGAGACTGAAAGGAAAAGACTGGTACAGTGCTGAAGTTACAGTAAGAATATGTTAAATTAGCAGCCTGAAAAAGTTGTCTTTCTTTCTTCTTGCATCACTTACATAATGTCTGCTTTTTAAAAGAAACCTTATGGCTATTCCCAGTTTTTAGTTTTTAGTTTTCAGATGCCTGTAAGGCCTTCTATGAAAGGAGAACCGAGGCTCAGTTGGTAGCATAAAGAGTTCAACGTGGAGTCAAAGGAGAGGGATTGTGGTAACAATAAGTTAAATTAAATGTAAACAAAAATTGACTATGTATTGACTTTATATAAAGGGATTGTGGATGATACCAGAGAAGAGGGCATATGGGATTATGGTGTTTGCAGATGACACTGTGACCTATAATGAGAATAGGCAGCAGTTGAGTGAAGCTATGCTCTGGGGAGAAGAATAATCAGACTCGGGATTAGAAATAATTATATCATCTTAGTTTGGACAGTTAGGGTGCAAACTAAAAGAGAAGAAAGATTGAGTTGAACTGAGAGGAACTAGGTACATCAACAGTTGATGACGGAGCTACAGGCCATAAGGGAAAAGAAAGGACAAGAGGAGATTTTCCACTGCCCTGACAGAGTATAGAATATAAAGAGGCTTGGAAGAGATGGAAATGGATGATGCCATAATCATTAATAGGGGCAACTGAAAGAAGGAGATGGATAGCTCCAGACAATGCTGCCTCTGCTCATTTCATTTATTGACATCTGAGCCATAAACTGGTCAAATATTAGAAATCTAAATTGTTCCCTCTCCTGAAATATGTAAACTTAATAAAGCGACATAATGGGAACTCTAGACAAAAATTGTTGCAGCATTGAGCCCCTCTGTGTAACGTTGTTTATCAAAACCCAGCTGTTCCTCGTTCTATTGCTGTTCAGGTAGTGTTCTTCTTTTTGCATGTGCTTTTCCTATTTTCCTATTTAGATGTGTTTATAAGTTTAAAAATTGTATGCAATTTTAATGTATTAAACCAGTTTTTACACCAATGTCAATATATTAATGGGTTGTGGCATACCTTAAAAAAATAACAACCCACCAGAAAGCTTGTTGGCTTATTCCACACAAACTACCCTCAAACTTCCCTCAAAGCCTCTCTTGGCATCTCTCTTAAAAAAAAAAAATGGCAGAATACATCATTAGACTAAGCTTCCAAATGGACTCCACTAATGTCAGCCAGTAACATTCAGATGTCCTGATCAATAATCCAGTGCCCAGAATCATGTTCTCTTAAACCTATCCATAGTTGTCATATATGTATTTGGAGCATGCTTTTAGAAATATTTGTGCCTTCATGCTTTAGTCTATGTATTGACAGGCCACTGTAATAAGTGGCCACACAGTGGCACTATTTGCACCAAAACTTTATAACTTTTCTTTTTTTTTTACATGAAATTTTGATTAAATATTCAGTAAACTCGACGTCAATTTCATCCTCTAAAAAATGAGACATTTCTACTGCACACATTAATGCTTTAACTTTGTTATATTGCCTAGCACTGCGGTGCACAATTACAGAAAATGTGAACTGACAGTGTTGCTTAGCTGCTGGTGTGGTCGCTGTTGAAAATGCATCCAGCACGTTATTTAAATCCTTAGTCTTACTGGGCAGATCATACCCTGCTGTGAACATAGACACATACATATGCATGCACCGCCTGCATGCTGGGAGAGTCTTATTCAGACTGCAGAGACATATGATTCTTGACAGTAGCACACATGAGAGGGAGGAGAAAAGATTGTATGTGCAGCATCTATGGTTTCACCTCAGTCTTGTCAGAGTCACATAGCCGTGCCTTTAACTTTTTGTGGATATCATTTTGTAAACATTCCCGTATACAAGGAAACATCATTATCAAAGCTGCACTATCCGGTACTTCTTTTTGCATACTCACTTGCTTTCTCCTTCTGTCTATTTTCCTCTTGCTAAAAAAGAAAAACTACAGAATAAAGTGATAAAGGAACATTGTGTTCCTCACTCATCTGAAGGCACTATCAGTCTGAGACAACTGTACACCTATGAATTCATGCATACCTTGGGAACAAGGTGTGTATGCGTGTTTTTTATTTTTGACTTTTTCTGTCGGTCCTTTTTCTGGTCTTTCTTCTGTCTTTCCTGTCTCTGTCTCACCACAGCTGCTGGATCGCAGAGAGGGAGAGTAGTAGTAGAGGTGGGATTCCCAGACTGCCCATTTGCCCAACCCAGCCTCTGCACTGGGTTGATAACGCTATCCCCACCCCCTCTCACTGCCTCCCCCTACTCCTCCTTCTGCCCCAAGCTGCTGTGCTCTGCAGACCGGTGCCCATGGCAAAGCCACCCAGGAATCTTATCTTCTGCCCAGGCTCATTTCTGGCCCTGCCTGTCTGCCTGTGTGTGCGTGTACGTGTGTGGATGTGTGTGTGTTCTCTCCACCTGCCCATTTACAACACTGTCTTGCACTCTCACTTTCTCTTTTTGTCTGTTTGTCTGCTAGTCTCTCCATCAAAAAGCCTACACTCCACCCAGAATTTCCAAATGTTTCCCTGATCACATGCTTCTGGGTTGTTGACCTGGTCATGTGCAGCAGTCTCAGCATCTTAATGTGTGCCTTTTGGACACCCAGTTTTCTTCAACGTGCCCGCCTATATTTCATAACTCTCTGTCCATCTTTATGCTTGTCTACCTGCATGTGTATCTTCTTCTATCCCCTTCGATCTGCTTCTGTCTCTTCCTCCATGTTTTCCTTCCTGTCATCTTACTGTACATGCCTGGCTGTCTCTATCTGCCACTCTCTTTCTCCTCTCCACCTCTACTAGCTTGTGTATCACCCATTCTACCAGTTACATCACTGTCTGTCTGTTTTCACTATGCTTATCTGCCTGTCAACTTATGTTCTTGTCTTTCTTTCAATATACATGTTTATCTTGTGAAATGTTTTTGTCTTTCTGTTTTATTAGTCTTTAGTTTAAATAGCATCATTGTATTTACCCTATGCAGGAAGCTGTTTTCAGTTAATGTCTGAAAATCCAAGAGCAAGCTGGTAACATAGTGTCTAATTTGTCAACTTTAGTGTCATGCGTTTGTGACAAGAGTTGTGCAGCATTTAGAAAATATGACTACATGGCCTTTGTGTGGCTTTCACACTGCACAGCATGTGTACATCACCCTTTATTCAATGACATCAGCCAGCAGAAAAGAAGTCATTCATTACCTTGAAACTCCTGGATATGACAAGAAAAAAACCCAGCTAGAAACAGAGACAGATGCCCCAGAGCACTCATTGTCTCAACAATTGACATGAGTGATAATCAACATTTCCACCGACACGCCATTCAAATCTCCTCCCATCGATATCTTTGATATTGCTCGAGGCATTGTTCATTTGTTGTTCCACACGTCTGTCATAGTACAAGTAGCCCCCACACACACCTCACCAACCCCTTAACACAAACACAAACACACACACGCACACACACTCATTCTTCCTTGTCTGTGACTGAAATGACTATTGACGTTTTTGGATTTGAAATGTGTTGGAACGGAGACAGATGTGTGTGTGTGTGTGTGTGTGTGTGTGTGTGTGTGTGTGTGTGTGTGTGTGTGTCTGCACATGTCTGCTAGAGAGGGCAGTGAGAGGGGCCATTACACATGGTGTAGTCTCACATGTGCTTTTGCTTTCCTTGTAATTTTGTAAGCATTAATCCTCTTTCTGTCCAGGATCAGAGACAGCAGTGGAGCAACTGCTACTAAGATTGGCTGGATAGCAATATGGGATTACTTTTTATTTTTCCTAATTTTGTCTTTCTTATTTGTTGGCTTTCACACTATTACGCTCGTAAAATGTGAGACTGTGTTTTTAAAAAACAAGAAAAAGAAATTAAGAAATTAGAGGGCTGGAGACCCATTAAAGATACCGCTGTGTGTGTGTGTGTGTGTGTGTGTGTGTGTGTGTGTGTGTGTGTGTGTTTCCTTGTTCTTTTTCTCATCTGTTTACCTGTCTTTGATGGAGGTCATATATTATTTCTCAATCAGAAAGGTGATCTGCAATACCCTTGCTTTCTTGGTTACAGTTCATTTAGCAGTGATAATAGAGATTGATGTAAATATTCCATATGATAGCTCCTCATTCAGCTAATGATCTTGAGTTGATTGTCACTTTAAGGTATTTTCATTCTCCTTTCCTGAAGAATTACAATAAACATGATCTTCATGTTGAAAGTCTAATGAAAATATATAGCTTTTTTGGGTAGGCATGTTCAGCAGACCATTTGGGTTACATAACAATGGCATGAAAATGAGGCAGCTCATTCTGAAGTCATCTTAAATGTATCATCAATAAATCATTCCCATCCTCAGTCTGATCACCATAAATTACTGTGAACAAGCACGTCCGTTACTGGGAAAATACAGTATGTCTTCAGATTAGTTTAACAATTTGTTCATAACTGGTGTTGAACAGTAAGCTGAAAATCAGTAGTACCTCTTGCTGAGTTTTGACTAAGCAATAGCCTATAAGAGTTTCCTGTTCCCCTTTTCACTTTCACTTTCTCTCACCTCCCATTCCCACTCTTGGCTCAACAGTTATGACTTAGAGACAGAGAGTCATTTTTGCAAGTCCAAGCCAAGTCTCAGGTCTCTAATGGCTGAAATTGATGTTTTATTGTCAGATAAACATAAAAAAAAGTCTCCCTATAACACTTTGTTATATATCATGAATTATGTTATATGGCTTCTGTTGATAAACCGCAGAATTTAAAATGATGAGTGCATACTGACTTAAGAGGGCTGCTGCAATAAACACGAATAAACAGAAGTAAGGGGAAATGAAAAACTGCTCAATTGAAGTCGATAAATTTCATGAACTTTATTGCTTGTTACAACTGGATGCAGGATGTTAATTAACTTAGTTTGTAGCTCAACCTTCTGATTCATAAATTTTTCCATATTTAAAGTTTGGAGAAAACATTTGAAAGTGTTCGTACATCAACTACGGTGTTATTCAATAACAGCAAAAAATGGAAATATATCAAAATAAAACAACTTTTTAAAAATTGCAAGCCTGCAACAGGTTGACTACTTGAACATCAGTCCTGGAATATTTTAAACAGAATGGTTAGATTTCAAAAATATCAGTGTTGACAGTGTCTTGGTGTTAAGTCTGGCTATGTGAAGGCACATAATAATACCTCCATGGCTGTATACCTGCTCCATTGGTGCCCTGGTGGCTGCCAGAGCAAGCATTCTCATAGTTACATGACAAAGTCTTGGAAAAACCTTTTTTATTACTTTTCCACACAGTCAGCTTCGTCTTCATCAGATACCACCTGGATGTACCGAATAACTTCAGCCTTTACCAATGAGTCATGGTCCACCCTTTTCTTGTTGGCTTTCTTTCGGTAGCCAGAGAATAGATGTGGCGTTTTCCCTGTGAATAAGGCTTCTGATCTTCCTCGCCACTACTGCTGTCTGGTATGGCGACTTTTCACGTTTCTACCAACAGAAGTTCTGTATATATCTATATTGCAGTAAACTCACAATTACTTATAATATAGCTATAATACATTACATTTCATTTTTATTTAATTAAATAAATGACAATGAAATTCACATAGATGATGGTTGAATCATTAAATGTTTGAAAAGGATGTGTTCTTACCGGTTATCGTCTCCTTCGCCTCCCGTTTGACTCCAGCTTGTCCTTGGACATCTTGCACCAGTCAAAAGAAGCAGAATGATGGATCAAAAATGTCCTTTTAAAGCTGAGTAGGAGAGACTTCTGCAGTGCTGTTACAAAACACACCAAGTGGATGGGTTTCATTCTGCATCCTTATGAGGTGTCTGGTAAGTGAGTAAGTGACAGACAGAAGCGCTGCACTAAGTTACTACTTTCTCCTGTTGAATGAGGTCTCCTTGTCTTGAATGAATGGAGTCAAAACCTCCACTAGTTCTTTGAGCTGACCCAACTCTCTGGCTGATAAGCACAGCCTTTTATGACCTTGGGCCTCCAAAAGTGGGTTTAGAATTAGGGGATTCAAGTCAGTGACTGCCTCTACAAAGCGTAAAGTGCTGGTTGATACAGCTGTAGGGATGTGCTGGATGGCTCCAAAGACACCATCTCAAATGATTGTTTTAGTCCATAAGTAGAATGTAGTAAACTATAGAACTTAGTCACTCTTGCTATGGCAGTGTTCAGAACGTTTGTCTTCTTCAGTATGTCTTGCATAACAAGCCTTAGTGTATGTGCAAAGCACTGCAGACGTTGTTGTCAACAGCTGCTCTCGATAGATTCCATGTCATCCTAAAACTCCTGACTTGAGTCTTCCCGGAGATCAAAGTTTTCCAAGTCTTCATCATCTTCACTACTTGGAGCAGATGGAAAAGAACTGTGAAAGTCCAGGCTGGGGAACAGCACTAAAACCCCATCTCATAGAATCTTTATTTAACTAAACTTTTTTGTTTTATTCTGGTTCTTTTCAGACAAAGTAAAGATAGCATTGGTTTCCTGTTTTTATCCATTTGCACTACACTTATTTTGGTGTGATATAAATGATTGGAAGTGGAAGCATTAATTCCACAACATGCCTCAGAGACATCTGGTTCCCTCCAGGCTTTATGTCAAAGCCGCACTTCCAGGCAGGTGCATTCCCTTTGTGTTTGAGACAGGGGAGCAGAGTACTGCAGCGTAGAGGAGATCGATCCACCCTGGGAAGTGTTGTCTCTGCCTCTGCATGACATGAGGTTCTAACATAAAGGGAGAGGTCACCCAGCTAGAGTCAGGCCGACACACCTGTGTCCATTAGGCATGTGTGTGTAAAGGCGCTCTTACACACACACACACAAACTCAAACATATACCTCTAAGCTTACACTTAATAAATGTCCTAACAATAATGTCAGAACCACTTCAGCTCAGATTCTGGATGCGTATTCACATTTACATAAGATGAAGTTGCCTTGGGAACATCTCCTAGCAGCATCACCCTTGTTAACTTTCCTACTGCCTAATGATTCAACACCTCAGTAATGAGGTCTAGGTGGGTAATTAACAACAACCCCGCATCAGAGGGTTTTTTCTCTCTTAGTAGTAGGACATATAATTACAAGAAGATAACACTTCTCTGATTTTTTTTTGACAAATGAAGAACTTTGGTTTATGCAAGGCATATTCAAAAGATGAATATATAAATATATTAACCTTAAGCTATCATCATTTAGGTTACAAAAACATCTGCAAAGTGTTACTAAAGGGAAGAACATTTTAAGCATATTGTTTTATTTCCACTCTACAAACAGCTCCCATAAACCTGATCAAATCTTGTTCATGTGCAGCACTATAAAATGTGATTTCACCATGTGGATTGAGTGTAGTCAGTATATAAAAGCTGAAGTTTATAACAGTCCTCTTAATACATTTTTCTGTCAGCTGCATGAGTGAGTTGGAAAGAAAGATAGTGAAGGCAACAGTGAACTTAGCCCTTGTGATGTGTCTTTCCCTGTGGGCTTACTATATCCAGATTAAGGGAGAGTTCACAGATAGGCGACAGGCTCCAGCACCCATATCCAATCAGACGGTTCCCTCAGGGGAACCATGTGGTGCACACATATGTGGCCACAGCCTCACAGCATGACACCACAGTGTCCTCCAGGAGTCCTCCACAAGGATCAAGGGAAGCTGTTCGTGAGAGAGTAGCACTTTGCAAGAAGACTAGGTGATGTATTTGAAGATTAGGCAATGCATTGCATGAACACTGGCAAAGTATGTCATGGTTTGTGCAAAGTTCTTGAGGCACTATGAGAGCAACAAAGATGAGGAGAGGAGGGAATGGTAAATGGTAAATGGCCTGTATTTATATAGCGCCTTTATGGTCCCTAAGGACCCCAAAGCGCTTTACATACCCAGTCATTCACCCATTCACGCACACATTCACACACTGGTGATGGCAAGCTACGTTGTAGCCACAGCCACCCTGGGGCGCACTGACAGAGGCGAGGCTGCCGGACACTGGCGCCACCGGGCCCTCTGACCACCACCAGTAGGCAACGGGTGAAGTGTCTTGCCCAAGGACACAACGACCGAGACTGTCCGAGCCGGGGCTCGAACCGGTAACCTTCCGATTACAAGGCGAACTCCAAACTCTTGAGCCACGATCGCCCTGGAAGGAATGTCCTAATGTGCTCAATGTCTGATTTTTTGCAAAGCTCACACCTTTAAAGGCCCTCAAAAGCCTATCTGAAAGTCTGTTTGTAACACTATTAACTTCTTTGTAGTGGAGATATCATCTGAATTTAAGGAGTGGGACCACTCCTCCTTCACACCCCCTCCGGCCTCAGGCTATAAAAGCCCCCCAGAAGCCCCGCAGCACCAGTTCACGTATGTATGTCCTCCCAAACATGTTATTCAATCTGAATGAAACTTATTATATAAACTGCATATTGTATCAGGATTCGAAGCTATCTATATTGCTCTTGGGAGTTAATTATATTATATATTTATTTTATATATATTGTGTGTGGTATCTAATCTCAAAACCACCATCAACATTACGTGTACATTATGGGTGTGTCTGCATTCTTAATGTTACACATACGTTACGTGCATGTTATTGTTTTTAAATACATTTTGCTTAAAAAATGCTTAGTTATTTTGAAGTCACTGAATTGTGTTGCCATGCATATCTGCGAATAAGTGTTCATCAACCAGTGACGCTAATGGTGCCTGTGATTGATTACTTTGTCTTGTACAATGAATATGCAGCTCGCAAAGAAGAAGAAGAAGAAATATATGTATTTATTATTCTTTTTTGTGTTTCAGAATTGCTGTACCTTTGCTGTACCTTTCTTTCCTTTTGACTGTATACATTGATATAATGAAGATAGAAAGAATAAGAAGATAAATTAAAATACATGATTGTGCTTTAATACATGAGCAAAGTAAGCAAGCACTGTAGACCTGTAAATAATTAATTATCATATAGTTATATTTTTAAAGAGTTCACAGTTTTATAATCGTACACCCTTCCACAGGTTTTTAAGAACACATTACTATGAAAAGCCTTACACGGTGACAAAAAAACAGTCCAACACAACTCCCAGAGCCATCACACTTGATCTCTTTATGAATGAATCACACTATCCTACCATTTTCCTCTCATCTCCCTTCCTGCCCCCTACAGAACCAGAGCAAAGCCATAGCTCATATTTTCACTGACAAAAGAGGTGACAGTGAAAGGAAAGTGAAAAGGCTATAATAAATGCTATGGGAGAGGTACAAGGAAGAGAGTGCAGCGTTTGAAAATGGTAACCTTTTTCACATGCTGATTTAGTATTCATTATTAATGACCTTTCTCTACCTGAGCAAAGCTGTTGCCAGGAAGCCCCTTCATGTTGGTGTCTGCCAGGAGCTGGGGAAGCTGCGGCCTTGTTCAGACTTGTTGGCTGATGGATTTCGATGCTTGGTATGCGTCTTTCGCACAAATACTGTTTAATTTGTTCCGCAGAGTCCACACGCTGTGTAAAGAATGGTGCGAACATAATGGTCAAGATGTTAAAGTTCAGAGTGGCATGCTGGACACAAATTAGGGGTCAGAAAAGGCAGAGTGGTGTTTTGCTATTTGCATTGTCTGTCTCTACCTGAGAGGAAAGAAAATAAAAAGAACGGGGTGCAAGAAGACGGGAAGACAGGCAGCACATGCAATCATCCACTTCTCTCAGTCATCTCGCATTTGCCTCCTTCGATTTTATCAAGAAAGCATTTTCATGCTAATTGATCTTAAAAAGCAACTGTGCACACGGCGCATTGTGAGTGTGCTGCTTCGAATGCGTGTGTGCGTCGTTGTGAGCTTGTGTGTTTGAACAATCATCTTAAATGTGCTCATCCAGGCTCGATATTCTATTCACAGAGCCTACACACCGACAATCACTCCTACACTGTGAGAGACATGCTCCTAAGCACATTCAAACTTCACTGGCAGACAGTACTGTAAAACTGATCTATCTATCTATCGCTCCACCTGCCTGTTTATCTAGCAATTCTTTCTATCACTCTACCATTCTTTCCTCTGTCTGCCTCCATTCATCTGTCATTATCAGACCAAAAAAATGTAACACATACTTCCTCTCCTTTCCCGATAAGGCTCTCTACACATCACTCAGGAGCAAGCTGTGGGGGCCACCCAAAGACACACACATCCACAAGTAACTCTGCGAGATCTCACCTCAATTACACCATTATTTCTTTTGTTGTCATTTTTCTGTCTTAGTCTTGAGAAGTATGTCTTCGCTGCCTCTTTTGTCTAGCCAAACGCCAAATTATTATATTGCAATCACGGGCTCTTCTCCTTGCCAGGGATTTAACTGCGCCGTCAATATTCACTATCACTTCCTCTTTGCAGCTATAATCAGACTTCTTACTGTGATTGTATTGTGGAGAACTTCAGCCAAACCAGTTTTCTGTGAGACTTTGGTCCCACTCTGGTGACATGGATGGGAAAATTGTTGCATGGCCACGAGATGTTATTGACAGTGATATTTCTGTCAATGCTGTCCATAGTAAATTAAATTAAATAATACTTTGTGATGATGGTGTTGCTTTGATTTTAGCAGTTAACTCCAACAGTTTTTTGATGCGTTCTGCCATTTTTTTATTTTCCTAGACCCACTGAGCAATACCCTCTTCTGATTGCACTATATTCCCTGATCAAAAATACTATTTTATGTGATAAGGAAAATTGTTATAATTGCCCGACAACAACAACTGCATGATATCATTATTATCCATCCCTAATTATAAAAAAATGAATTCAATTTAACCACACATGATAATAGGCCTGTTGTGCTTAGTACACATCAGATAGCACATCTTGTGGCCACAAGTAATTCATTATATTCCTAAGTATTATTAATAAAAGAATATTTTTCCCACCTGTCACCAATGGGAGCTCTGTGGTAATGATGGGAATTTGACTAAATCAATTAAAATTCCTTACTTTGCCTTCACCACTTCACAATCACAATTTTTTATCACAAACTGCATGCTTGTGATCTGAGTTATCTTTATAAATATTTAAGTCTCTTTTTTCTAATGAAACATACATTAACCAGCCAATCATTAGGTACACCCTTTCAGATGCTTAACACAAATATCTAATCAGGCAACCCAGTGGCACCAGCTCAATGCATACAGAGATGTAGCATGAGCAAGATTTCCTGCTGAGGTTCAAACTCAGCATCAGAATAGGAAGGAAAGGTGATTTAGTGACGTTGGACCTGATATGTTGATGGTGCCAGATGGGCTAGTTTGATTTTTTTCAGAAACTGCTGGGATTTTCCCACACATCCATCTCTAGTGTTTACAGAGAATGGTCCAAAAAAAGAGAAAACATCAAGTGAGTGGCAGTTCTTTGGACAAAAAATGCTTTATTGATGCCAAAAGTCAGAGAATAGCTGAACTCCAAAGGGGTTATATGAAGGCAGTAACTGAAATAACCACTCATTACATCCAAGACCACACTGACTGCCATTGGAAAAGCATTGCCTGATCCGATGAGTCTAAATTTCTTCTGCGAAATTCAGATGGTAAGGTTAGAATTTGGCATACAGTTTATAATCTACCTGAATATCTTTGCTGACCACATCAATTAAACTGGTTTCTTGAACATGACAGTAAGTTCACTGTACTCAAATGGAGATCTCAATATAAAAGAGCACCTTTGAGATGTGGTGTAAGGGAAGACTTGCTTCATGCATATGCAGCAAACAAATCTGCAGCAACTGTTTGATGATGTGGTTTCAGTATGGACCAAACTCTCTGAGGAATGTTTTGATCACTTTTTTGAATGTATACCACAAACAATTAGACAATGCTAAAGGCAAAAGGGACCCCAACCCAGTGCTAGCAGGAAGTAACTGATATCATGTTTGGTGAGTGTATATATGATTTTAGACATGTTAAATGGGTTCAGTGGGAGATTATCTAATATGAAATACTATATTTTAAAGTTTCAGTCTTATGACTATGGGTGTCTCATGTGACACTGTTTATTGCTGAATGAGGTAACAACAGTGTACAGCTGCCAGCAAATGAAAGTACTGCAATATTGATGCATTTGTAGTATTATGAGCAGCATGTCTGTGGCGTCTTTCCAGGGGGAAATGCTGTATTAAGTTACCGCTAATGTAAACCAAACATTTCCTACTGCTGCAGCTTCACATTAAAAGCATTTCACCGTGGAAACATGAGTTGACCTTTTTTATTAAGTAATCTGCCACTGACTGCAAAACAAGACAACAGTCACTTTCTGCGATTTTTGACAGCAGATCAGTTTGAAATATTGCACGGAGTAATGGAACAAGAGGGAGAAACCGCAGCGAGCTGTTAGATGAAGAGCTGCAGGCGACGTCTCGGTGAGGTAACCAACTTTCACTGTGCTTTGCTGTTCGCAGGCTCATGCCGTGTGCAGCATAAAATCAGATCATAGTTGTTCACCGAATGATGGAAAAATGGCTATAATTTGTGGACTAGCTTGTTTTGCTGCCCCCAGAATTGTTTGACCTGTTGTTTTAAAGTGCTGTTGCTTTTACCACCAGTAGCTTAACTACAGGTTGTGCCAAATCAACCAAGACTGAAACCTTTGAAGCTGACATTTTAAGTTATAATTCTTAAGATTTCACCCATGTTGGATTTTTTAATACCTAAGGTTAGACATGCATTGTAATTATGCAGAATTATTTGACCTGTTGAATCAGACATCTGCTGTTTCAACATATTAATTACTGGTGCTAAAAGTGTAAAAAGAAATATGTATAACACCATAGAATTCTTTGGTTATAAAATAATGATTGATTGATTGAGCAATCAATCAATCAATCAATCAATCAAGTGTATATGTTTACCCTGAGATTAGACACGCTGATAATAAAATGTAAAAACACTATACAAAAATGCCATCACAGAATCTAAATACCTATATGGACAAACTTACTCTCGCCTACACACTTACAGGAGCTGCTCAGTCAAGGAAGCCCATTCCATGAAGCTCCTACCGCACAGTTTTTGCACTGATATTAATACCAGAGGAGGTTTAAAACTCAGTACTTTGAAAGCCTCCTTACATTTTCAAATAAAACCACTCACAGTTAATCATGGAATATCTGTAAAAAAGGCAGGAATTGTACAACTCTCTTGTCATCTCAGTGGCATCCTATTACAGTAACTCACTCAAATTGAGCAATCGTTTGGGAATGAACCATTCTTTCAGAGATTTGTAAAGGGATAGATAAGTGCAGATTTTATACATCAAACATTCAAACATTAAGAGCTATGACCTTAATACTTTTGATCACATTGTGTACACTTAATGAATTTTGAAAATTCTCTTAAAAACATGGCAAAAATCTAATTCACCATTCACTTGGTTTGAGGTTAGGGTAAGGCTAGGTTTAATTTAAGGGAGTAGTGCCATAGGCTCATATTTGTTTTGGCATGTTAGGCTTATTATATTTATATTCTCTGGCAACCACTGTGATATTTCCAGGTATTTAAATGTATGCATGTGTAGAAAATACAATATAAAAATGGCCACATGTTCAAAAAGTATTTTCACATATAGTGATACATACACTACACCTCATCTTCTCTCAAGACATTTATTGCCCATGGGTATACCAAACAGCCAGGTGTTATCGTGCTCCCCTGTGAGTCCTGTTTTCCTTCCCAGAACAATTAATGACAAACTGGAGTCGGAAAATCTGGCCCCAAAATGGCTGCCTATCTAGAACTGAGGTGTCACATCACCCTGACAACCGGGGCAAGCCCTCGGAGTATCATCAGTGTGCACCGACAAAGCCAGGGGTCAGAGTTCATCCCACCTCATGACCTCTCTGTGGAATTGATCTGTTGTGGTGGAAATGGGATTTTGGTGCTGCATCATTCAGACAGCAGCGATTGAATGAAGTCATTTTCTGTCTATGATGATTGACTGCATGTATCATGTATGACATCAGATCCAACAAGCCAATTTTATAGTCAGCAAGAAGACGGAATAGAATTAGGTTAATTATGTGTCACATTTATGAGTGCGAAATCGTGCGTGTGCGTGGGTGTCAAAGGTAGGAATTATATGTGCACGGTGCAATCGAGTGTATAGGTGATGTTGTCAAGAAGCTGGTGTTTGTAAAGAGGCTTGTGTGTTTTCAGGGCAGCCAGTCAGTCAAGGAGAGGAGCTGTCAGCATGGCTGATCTGTGCAGCCGGCGCTCAGCACAAGCAGAGACGCCTACCCATGTCAAATGTCACAGCGCTAATCTCTTTCCAATGCAGGCCAGGTATAACTGCAGGGGCAAGAGGTACACACACCTCATTGCTCCACATAATAAGAACCCCTTGAGATCCAGTAATTCTCAAATCTACAGGATTTATCTTAATAAAAAAAATAGCACCCTGTTTAGATTATGATGGCATATGTGTAATCCACTAATTTTCCAGTTCTTACAGAGAAACAGGGATTACATTCCTGGTCATATCAAGTATGGTGGCACTGTATAAACCAAGCTGAACTCTTGGTTTTTATCGCCCTGTGGTGAGTGGAATGTGATTCGCATACTTACATTATTGTGTTTAATTATGCAAAACAAGGTCTAAATGTATGTGGATGTAGTTTTATATCAAGCCCATAATTTCATGCTGTGTATTAAACTAAACAAAGGTTTTAAGACATGTTTAGGCCACACATCTGCTGCAAGGCTACTTTGCAGATAATTCCAAAGGTTTAATGTGTTATTGAATGTGTTTGTGACTTTGTTTGTTTTTGCCTAAGGGGAGATAAGTCACCGCCTCTCATCCCTGTGTCAACAAACTTCCACTGTAAGACTGTTCACTCCACACATGACCCAGTAAAATGCTTTTTTTCCCCCTCTGGAAATTAACGAATTCTCTTTCTCCAGATCAGCAGCTATTTTTGTATATATGCATTTGCATAATAAGTGCTTAACATTTATAGCTCCCTTATCTATCACATAGTAAACCTATAGTTTTATGTGTAAGTTAGATTGGAATCTTCGCATATAATAAATACATTTTAAACAATCATAATATTATAGATATTATAGCTATAGGTATCTGTATCTATGTAGATATAGCTATAGATATAGATCCGGCTTATGCCAAGAACACAGTGTCATTTTCAAAAGATGCACATTTGAAACTACTGCAGTAATTTTGTTCCTGGCACATCCCTTCCAATCTCTAACAAATTGTTGCTAATCAAGTTAAAGAGGACCCCCCTGCCCTTCTTGTCCCTCTAAACTTTTTGAGCATTCAGTCATGCGCCTGCCATTTCCTCATTTCTTTGTGCTCTTCCTACTAAATTACTGAGAGGTGATATACAGCCCAAGTGTCCCAAGGCTAAAGGAGATTTAGAACTTTGTCCCATATGAAGGAGAGGTGAGAAAAGACATTACTATGCAGAATAGGTAATATTGAAAACGCCAGAGCACTTTACGGTGCCCCATGCAGATTATCAATCTATTTGTGTAACTTGGCTACTTCATTTCCCTTTTCATTTATTTGCCTTGCTGCAACCGTTTACAGTGCTGAAACTGAAAATTGAAGCCATCGGAAGCAAGGGAGCAATATTCCTAGGTAAAATAGCCATCTTCTGCTGTATGATTGCAAAGGTTTGTTTGGGGATGGCAATGGGGGATGAAGTGACCTCTTTTGTTGAGCTCAGAGGAATCTTTTGAGAGAAATGGCATTTCTACATATGATTATCTACACCTTGTTTATAGATTCTTCTCCAAGGCCTTAAGCTTTGTCACCGAGAATTTATCGGGGCATCTTGTCTTATTAAAGAGCAACACTTGCCACCGTTGTGCTGTATTAAATTTAGCACCACGGACAGAGGCGCGCTTTGCTTGCCTTCCCACTAGTTTCAGCACCGTGGATAGAGGCTTATCTCAGTCAGCATTCCTGTGTTTAAAAGCCTTTTTGTTGCTGCTGTTAAACAATTGCAATCTGTGAGGCTGTAAATATTAACAGTCCAAGTCTTGATTTATTTTGCTAATGAGCACTGAAAACTTAATTATAATTCCATTGCTTCAAACAAATATGAAGGGGGGTATAAAATAACAGTAAATAAATGTGGAAATTGTCTGACAGACCGGGTGTTTTGAGTATTGCGGAAAGGATTTGCAAGAGCTACACAGTCGTATTTGAGTATACCCAAATGGACTGGAATAAGTGCCATTTGGGGAGTGCACAGACACGCTGTAACACGTCTTTCTCGCTAACTGCGTGTCATCAGTCCGATGGGCTCAGCCACCGCAGCCTCTCCACTACCTCTCAGGTAGGTTGTGTGACGAAGCAGACCACGAGGGACCCGTTGTGGCGCCATACCTTGCGTAATCATCGCGACAGTACCCACTGAACATAATTACAATGATTTGTGCCCTCCCATTTCACCCTTGTATTAAAAAATATTGCTGCAGGTAACTCAGGCGTGAGCGCAGACAGGACTGCTGTGGTGAATGGAGTGTGGCCCCGAGGGAAAGCTTGGAGAGCAGAGCACAGTGTCATGCCAAAGAAAGCCAAGTCCCACCCCCCGGCCCCCCTCCTTTCTCCACTACCACCACCATCACCACCACCCCCGCAACTGCTGGGGCTCGGTCATGCCGTGAGAACGGGATGACATTACCGGGCCATTTAGCTGGCGGAGGAGCGGAAAGAGGTGAGAGAGGCGCTGTGTCGCCGTGAGAGTGAGTCTTTTGTTATTTAATGGTTAGCTAATTTCTGGGCGGGGTGTCGGGTGGAGTTTCCACACATCTCAAAAAAAAAAAAAAAAAAAAAGAAAAAAGAAAAAGGAAAACAACGTAGCACAGTTCGAATTTTAAGAGTCATACCCTGGCCTTACTTTGGCACCTCGGCGTACATATGGCTGCGCGCATGGCAGTTCCCCAAGGGCCCACTGTGAGGTAATGGGTCTGAATCATTCTATTTAAAAGGAGTGTCCAGCAGACACAACTGCCAAGAACCAGCTAGCTTAACTTCACTGGGAGTTATTCATCGTTAACATTCTGCTTTCCTGACCGCTAAAATGGCTTTCATCAGATTGGATTCAAACAGGATTATCAGCATTCTTATCATTTATACACTAACAAGACCCCGGGTGTTGCTGTTCTCCTCTGGGGATACAGATAAACAACATGGACTTACTCCCAAAGGAAACAACCAGGAATGCCAATTATCCCAGCTGAGAGGTCGTTGTCCAAGCTAATAGGAAGCTGATGTAACAATCTAATCTTATATTCAGCTGAGGTTTTGGTTACAGTGAAGGTTCAAATCCACCGCCATTGCACCTTTCCCGTGTAACGTCGCAGATTCCCGTTTGTGGTAGTTTGAATCAGATGATACTTGCTGTTATATAACAGAGGTTATTCTGTTTAGTCCATTTTTGTCACAGACATAAGCACGCTTTTAATTGGTGCATGCCTTCAATGGGAAATGTGTAAACACCTAACTCGCTCAAACTGTCAATTTTATAATGAACGATTGCCAAAGTAATCAGAATAACGCCTCCGGTTTTATTTAAATTCAGATTTGTTGATGCCTTCAGGTTCGTAAGCTAAAATGATTTGATGAAGAAGCTGAGTGAATGTTTAGTTCATCAAATCATCAACAAATGATCAGGAAATCTCTCTTTTTTTCTTTTTTTTAATGATTTTGAGCTCATTTCTGGTATAAATGGAAACAAAATGTACTTCCATCTTTATCTTTTTCAGATCCCCCCCCTTATTGTCTTCATTACCTGAAATAACCCGAATGGCTTATTTTCTTTTTTTCTTCCTTGTGCCCCCTCTCTACGCCACTCGGCGGTGCTCATAGACTTCCCCTTTCTGAAAATGAAATAATCTATTCGGTGTGACTTTCGAAACGGCAGAAGAAAGTAATAATAATACATAGTCTAAACCGCTGCAAAAAGCCGTGTTTGCTCTTGATAACAGCGAACAGTCGAAGCCGTGCGAGGATTTCTCCATTCGTGTATTTTTGAGCTTCGCCCGTGAGGCTGTGTTTCAGCACCACGGAGCTGTCCACCGTCCTGGAGCGAAGCGAGGATGCAGCGACTCGCTGCTACTGCCGTCGAGGATGAGGAAGGTGGATGGAGGATATGCAGAGTGACTTAAGCACACAAAACAATAAATAAACCTCCGATTAACCGCAGGCACCATTAATTTGTGACCAGTGTTTATTTTCACTTAATAGTAGGTAAATTTCTGAAAATAGCTGTACGGCTTATTACTCCTGATAAAAAACTGCGTGTGTGTGTGAGTCTTTGTCTGTGTGTATCTGCGTGTGTGTGAGTGTGTGTGTCAGTCATCCAAGTATTGCATTCTTAAGTTCTTGAAAGTGTAGTTATTTGCTCTGAGTAGGAGCACAAAGGACCGTATTCTCTATATCTCTCTATTTATAGACCCTCTCCCCTCGGTGGAATGTACCACTGTCTACTTGCCGAAGAAAAAGGGGGGGGCAGAAATATGCTGGGTTTATATATGCCGAGTTTAAAGCGGCCCCCTTTATTCTAACCTCCCCTCTGTTCTGGCAGAGATCGAACCGACCCTGTTCGTTTAAACCGAGAAGACACCCATACAGACTCCTCAATGCAAAAAAAATAAAAGGGTGCCAAGAAGCTGGGACGAAGGAACGTGGGTGTAAATAGACAGTGAACGCTCTTGGTCTCTCTCCCTCTCTCTCTCTTCTCTCTCTCCCTCCCCCTTCTTCTTCCCTCTCTTTCTCTCTCTCTTTTATGAAATCAATGAACGAGTTATTGGTTAGGACATAAATATAAGGAATCAAAGCCTCCACCGGGACCAACGGCACTGCGCGCTTTTGATATGCGTCTTCGCCAAATGCTTCATGTGTTTTCAAATCATTGTAAATACTGGCTTTGATAGGACGAGAGCGGAACCATCTCTGGTACGGCTTGGTCTCGGAACCAAATTTTGACCAAGACTTCCACCAGCTTTTTTCCAACGTAAAACGAGACTCCACCATTACCATCTGCTGCTGTTGTACCCATCCCAACTCACTGGCCGGTCCGAAGATGGCAACTTTAACCAACGGGCAGGTGGACGGCACGGTGCACGGTGTTGGTGTGGTCTCCGCCAGCACGAACGGGCTCGTGAACGGATTAAATCACAGCCACAGCCCGGCGGGATGCCCGGCCACCATCCCCATGAAGGACCACGATGCCATCAAACTCTTCATCGGTCAGATCCCCCGCAACCTGGATGAGAAGGACCTCCGGCCCCTCTTCGAGGAGTTCGGCAAAATCTACGAGCTCACTGTGCTCAAAGACCGCTTCACGGGCATGCACAAAGGTGGGTTATGCCCATATTCCCCGCGACACCTATGGCTCTACTTGTTTTTGCCAGAGTGAAATCTGTCACACGTTTGGTGAGAGTGGGGAGCCTGAATCATGCGGGATTTAATAGGTAGAGCAGCGCAATTGTTGGCCAATTGTTTCTATAGTGCTGGAGCTTGAATGACTTTTCTGCATGTTTATTCTCATTTTGTTTCATTTGTGGCACGTAGAGGGGGACATTATTTCCAGCGTCTGACTTGTCACTGGCTCCCAAAATCAGTGCTTCATTTTCTACCCTATTAAACACACATATGCAAGCATAAGAGTGTCACGAATCGGGAGTCACGACGGCATGAATATGTGTGGGGGTGATTTTTAGGAGGACCAATGTTCCTATAGTGTGCACGGGAGTATTCACACATCTAGTCCAGTGGTTGTAAACGTGCTTTCATTCACTCTGCTGAATCCAGATTATTAACCTGGCGTTTTCACGTTGCAATAGCAGGGAGGCTGTTTGATTGCCTCAAAGCAATACATTCTGTAAGTCACTCAGTGTGTGTGTGTGTGTGTGTGTGTGTGTGTGTGTGTGTGTGTGTTGGGGGGTAGTTGGGTGGGGGTTGTGATGAGTTGGCGGGGAGGGAGGGAGGGAGGGAGTGAGGGAGGGTGTGCGCGTGCACATGTACACGAACGTGTGCAACAGTGGAAGGACTATGAGCATGTTGTAATTTTGTGCAGCATTTAAGCCTTTGTCAGTGTTTCAGGTTTGGGTGATCAAAGTGATTCCCCCTTAAAAATAAAAATTAAAAAAAGAAGAAGAAATCGCACTAAAGTGGAGATTGCATATAGATGTATTATTATAACCAGTTTTGAAATATTCTAATCAAATACTGCCTTAACAGCTTTTTCTGTACTAACAATGACTGACCCTGTCAGGGTTGCCTTTGTTATAGAATTGACGACAGTGAATCATCATAAACTTTTGATGCAACAGTGTTATATGCCCTTGTGGTGTAATATAAAGAATTGAAGTGCTCCAGCATGAATGATGGTGCTTTACCCTTGCATTTTATTTTCTGCTCTCACGGGAATAGTCATTCTGTGGAAATCACCATCTAGTGAGAGGTCACAAATTGATCTGCTATACCTGCAGGACACATCGCAGGGTGAAAAGTACATTACAAGTAAGCTGCCACTTTTCAGGACCCCTCTCCTTCGCCTTTTAAGCCATCGCCCCCCCATCCTGAACCTTTGCCTCGTGTAAACAATGTGTGACACCCACCATGTGTCAGGAAATGATTATGATATACAAATAAATTCCAGAGGACAGAGAGTGTGTGCAGACATTGAGGGAAGCAAAGAGGCAGGGGAAGAGGAGGAGGGGGGTGTATCTTTTATTAATAGCCCAGCTGTAGTAGAGACTCTCTGTTGGACGGTTAATCACCAGTGGCCCCAGAACTATAGGCATAGCTCGCCAGCTGATTCTAAGAACTGTCTCCTAACTGCGATATACGGTCCTGCTTCCCAGGCTGAGCCCCCGCTTTCATTAGCGAGCCCCCGCTGTGCTCATATTTTAACTAGCTCGAGGCACCAGCTACTCCTTGGCTTACCAGCTCACTGGCTCACTGCGAGCTGTTTGAAGGCCGCGTTTCCCCCGCACCCTGAGGTTTCCGTAGAAGATGCCCAAATTAGCAGTAAAAGACAGTACATCCCATGGATAACGGGAAAATGACCGACTGTCGTCACACTGGGCTTATTGAAGACTGCACAATATCGCATGAACTAGGTACAGTAAGCCATCACAGCAAGATAAATGCAGTTTGCAAATATTAAAATATACGTATGAAAAACCTGTTTTCTAAAGAGATCACCATTACTGATCTCCAAAAATGAAAGTGAAATGAATCCATCTGAATGAATTTGATAGCAGTTTTATGTATGAAACTGGTTTTCAAGCTGCTACGCTTCCCCGTCAGCTTTTCCGCATATGTGTGGTTCTCCCCTTTCCTTTCAGTTTCTTCAGACTGTTTGCATTTGTCCTCTTACAGAATAGAAAGCATCAAGCTGAGGGCATGATGACCCTTTAAGGTGTGAAATGCTCCAGTGGAGTGAAGTCTATAGAACTGTCCAGCAGAAAAGTCCTCTTCCATCTTTTCTCCTTTTCATTAACTCTGCTTGATTCCATTCATTCCTTCCCTTCCTTCGCTCTTCTTTTGTCTTCACTTTATGCACTGACACCTTGTGTGTTCAGTGACAGTGCATCTTGTTCTGTAATGGTTGTGGTAGTACAAAGCCCCAGCTTGAACCACAGATTGTAGATGATCGACTGCCATTTACTTTACAATTTTGTTCTACCTCCGCTTTTCCATGTAGCAGGTAGCTGGTAACTGTTATTGTTAACATGGTAATGCCTTGTCTGGGGATACTTTTGTGTTCATTTAACTTTACTCACAGAGACATGGCACTTTAACAAAGACATAAGCATGGTTTTCAGGGAGATAATACACAGCTTTTTCTGCTATGGCAGGAAATAAAAGACCCTCATCCTTTTCTGCTGTACATCAACAGGCATAAAGAACAGCCTTTGCTATGGTAATGCTACCGCTGAAGAAAGCTACCCCTCTTATTGCTATTGTCAGCTGTGCCTGTGATACTATTGCCATAACCCTCCCCATAATGACCCCATGTATCACTAGTAATCTAGTCTTTAGGATTGTGTCCCCTTGGAATGGAGGGGTGGAGGGAGCTGGGAGGAGGGAAGCTTGGGACAGAGGTCGACAGAGCTTGGTAGCGGGCGCAGGGACACCAGTGCAGGCCTACATTCTCCCAATGATTTTATTTCTCTCCCCTCTGCGACTCAGCCATGCTAATAGAGGCCATTTATAATGGTCACCGGCTGCTGCTGCTGCTGCTGCTGCTACCAAGCACAACGGGACGGCGAGCACAAAGAGCCAACCCTTTCTCTTTTCTCTGGCAATGCTGCATGGGAGGTGGAGATCCATTCAAGAAGAGCAGGTGTAGATGTGATTGCTAGCACTATTCATCAACCTGATTTTGTGTAATAATCACTGGGGCAATTGAGCTGTGATGATACGGGGGAGCACATTTAATAACCGAAGGTGTTATCTACTGTTTACTGTTGTCACATCATCACGCAGCATTGTATTTCTTGGCAAACCTTTATTGTCAGCATCTTCCTTTCCTCTTAGCAAACGCAACTGTCACCAAGTTTGTTTTAGGGCCATTGTTTCATTTGGTGCTTATTTAATGTGAGTAATATATTTGTCCTTGGTCAAACTAAATACATTAGCAGCGGCTCTCGCCATAGGCTCAGACAGTTAAAGTAGTTACAAAGCCGGAGAGTTGCTCAAAGTCAAGGCAGGTGTTGAAAACTCATTTAGAGTTGGGCCAAATTGTCCGTTTTGACCTGGGAAGTGATGTAAGCGAGGCGCCACAGGTCTTTGGCCAGGCTACACCCTTTCAAAGGCTTTCTCAACTTACACAAGACACTGCTAACCCAATGAAAAGAAATGGATTGGCTGTTAAACCATTTTATAAGTCCATCAATACTGCAGAAATTTATTTGAATATTTACGATGGAATATGATTGAAATCAAATAAGCGGAGATGTAGTGTAATGACCAACTGTAATCTGGTTTAAATTTACCCATACTGCAGATGCCTTATGCTGCAGATGGGGACTATAATCTGTGCAGGTCATAAAGGGAGTTATGGTTCTCTCGAATTCCCTCACTTTAGATATTATAGCTCTTTCACCTGAATCTGTCAGGCAAGCAGATTTAGAACTGAACAACTCATTTGGCTTTTCATTCTCAGTGAGGCCAGAAAGCCATGATGCCAGTAACATGAAAGGATCTCTTTTTTTTCAGGAAATTATATGTTACAGGTTGTTGGATGCAAAAAAAAATTCTTTATTTTTTTATTTAACAAATGGGGCAATAAAACCAAATTTAGCTTTAAACAAAAAAAAGAACGAAGTACGGGTGTGTGTTTTCGTCCTGCAGGTCTGCGTTAATGCAGCATGCGTTCCGGCCGAAAAATTTCACTCCGGTTGCATCATCCTCTCTGTGGGATCCTTCCCTCTCCTCCTCTCGCATTCGGTTTTGGATGGCTGTGTGAGTGAGTGTGTATGTTTATGTGCTCCTTGTCTCCCTGGCCCGTGTTCCACTCAGCTCCGTTCAGAATGCACGCTCAGGCCTCACATTGTGCTCCAATTTTATGAAGACGCATCGATTTCGAGTGTTTCGTCAGGGAGAAAGGCAACATGTGTCGTAGAGGAAGGCACTTCATACCAAAGTAAACTCAACAACCGGCGCCATACCGCGCCCACTGCCCTGGCAGAGCCCAGAACTGCCAAGCAACAAGAAGAAATCGAGAGGCGGAGCCAGAATGAGGAGTACAGTGAGTCTAATTTGTCACGAGGACCGTTGTCAAACCAGTGCTGCCTCTGTTGTCCATTATTATTGGAGGGGACTGTCAGATGGGGGCTGGCTTATGGCCGAGCAGGGAGCCAGTTAGTCACACTGAGAGATGGTCTGACCAAGCCAAAGGAGGGAGTGCTCATGGAGCTTGTGCAAGGATTAGCATGCTAACAGCAGGTTTGGAGTTATGTGGCCTGTCAGAGAGGTGGAGCCCTCTGGCTCCCCTGACCTCGGCAGTCCTCTCATTAAACCACTGACCTTTACATACACAGAGAGATTATGTAAAGAGAAGGCTGTGCACCTGCCTGTTCACCTCATTTCATGTCCTCAAGATTGACGCAAACCAACTGACACACACTAAGCATTCAAACTGCAGCAAACTTTCTTTTTTTCTTTTTTAATAATTTTTGTTAATAACAACAGCATACTTTCCAATAACTGTTTCTTTCCTCCACTAACACAATGCACATCATTTTGTATAATTAGAATTCAAAAATGAAAAACAACTGCCTCGTGGTTCAAACCTGTTCCACGTGATAAAGTTGTGGCCCACAGCGGACAGTGGCGGTGACAGATGTTTCCAACACTTTTTAAGGTGACTCTTTGAAAGACTTGTACGTACATTATAAAAGCTTTCTTGTGTTTTGACAGAGTTAACCCAGGGCTGAGTTCAAATAAAGCATGCCTTAAATCTTTCATCAACATTTGGCTTTTTAGTTTTTCATAAAAAGATTGCTGAGATGCTTGCACCACAATCCGCGTTTTTTCTGTCTTTGTTTCCTAATCTTGCTTTCCTATTGCTGTGTTCATTGCCCCTGTGTGCTTTTTTTTTTCAGAGGATGAAAAAAAAATCCTTTTTTTGACAAGTGCTCCTCGGAGAGGTAAATGTTTTCTGTTTTCAAGGCTCTTGCATCAGTTAAATATTATTGTGCTTTGTGGTAAATTTTTAAAAAGTTGACGCTTTGGGCCTTCTCAATCTTTTAGCTACCCTTAATACTACTTCCACGCCCCCTGCTTCAAGCACCGGTGGCCGATTGTGGAGATGGAGAATGCAATAATTTTGAAATGTTGGAAAGTCTTACATGTTGTTTTTGAGTTTCATTTTGTTTTGCTGCTGATTGTGTTCAAGTCTGCAGTGCTAATAATAGAGCTTCCTGTGAGGAAGAGCTTTGTTTTTCCTTTTAGCTTAATAAGGTTTCCTTCAGTTTTTCAAAATTTTAATGTATTTCGAAATGATAGAGATGATATATAAAAGCATGGTCATGGAGCTGCATGTATGCTAATATAAAAAAATATAACGTGTCTTTTTTCTTTGTTTAACTGTCTAGATTTTGCATTTCATTTCATTTCTAGAACACTTATCTGTGCCATACAACCACACAGGCACTGCGCTCTATATGTGGTTGTTCAGTGTAAAAGGTTTAACAATAGTTCCTTTTGTTCAGCAGTCAAAGGATTATGAATCTCTTCTGTTTTTGAAGTTAGAAGCTGGTGTTTTGCCTTTTCGATTAGAACTTCTGGCTCCTTTTATCAAGCTTTGCACAGTCAGGAGGCATTGTGGTCGGAAATTTTATAATACACATATCTGTGTCTGTGCACCTGTGTATTTAAAGCAAAGTATACATACATTTTCTCTATACATTTCTCATCTGATCATCTTTTTATGTGCATGCGGTTTAGAATTATGTGATCTGCGTGTATCAGCATACAAGAAAACATAGTGCCACATGTGCTTACAGTGCTGCAAGTTCAATCATAGCCACGGTAGCGCTCACGAGTGACTTTTTTTTAATGCTTACTAATATATCTTAGGTCCAAACCTGATTCAAAATCTCAGTATGCTCATAAAAACGGGCCCAGCTGCAGCTCTCTACTGCAGAGGCTTTCCACAAGGAAATAGCAGCATGACACAGCAGCAATATGAAAAATAGAACCAAAGTTTGTCACAGCCAACTGTGGCAATGGCCCATTAATGCATACCCTGCAAGCATTAATTCTTGTTACATATCCGGCTCCAAAGGACTCTCATTCCTTTCAGTCCCCGTTCAAATAGATTAATATTGTTTCTGTTTTGACCCTTTCTTATATTGTTCTCAAGGCTAAATTTGGTTTTAATATCACAAAAGCAAATCATTGCTATTACCTTGCAAACAGACACAGCTTTTTCAGACTGTAATGCATGTACTTTCAATTACCGTTTTAGCCCCTACAAGACTGTTTCATGTAGACTAAACAAATCATTCAGCTTTGGAGATTTATGCTCTATAGGAAGTTGAATTGATGTTTATTCTCAACCAAATTGCTTAAACATGACTCAAAGTGGCGTATCTAGGTCCGTCTGCTAGGATATTCTAAGGCAGGGATTACATGAGCCGTGTGCTATCGTTCCACGCAGAAAACACCTCATGAGCTGTCAAGCATGTGTGACTTGTCAGGCCAGACACATATTTAGCCTTCTCTGTATGCTTGCATACAACCTCATACGCTGCGCCATGACTGCCACGTTTTGAGCGTCCCTGATTCCAATTCCGTTTCTTCCCATCTCCCTTCATGCCTATTTCATCCCCCCTCCAATTAAAAATGCACCACGTTGACTTGTAAAAGGAAGGTGGGAATGGAGGTTAGGGCTTTTCAAAGAGCCCCCTCAATTATTCAAAGGCAAGTTTGATTCAGAAAATGGAGGATGATTAATAAGTTATGTGGAAGTTTTCGAGGGTTTGGGTAGCAAATGTAGTGCAAGATGTTCTGACAAAACTAGGAAAAGCATCAACCAAAAAGACATGTTTGTTGTAAATTAGGCTTGACAAGTTTTGACTTCCAGAGTTAGCCTCATATCGAAACTACTTGTTCTCTTTGTATGATATAAATGTGGTTTCATGAGTTAGCTACTTGCTTCAGAAAAGGTTTGTAACTGCTCAGTTTTCTGTTCGGGGAAAATGTGTAGTTTGCACAATCCTGAACGACATCAGCTTTGAATTTGTATTTCAAATTTGTATTTGTTTCTGAATACCCACTGGGTCCATCTCGTTCCATTTTCATTCCCTCCAAAATGTGCATTTTGCCATCAGATATTACCATTCAAATGATATTGGCATCACATTGAGGGAAAGTACATCAAGGCTTTATTCTGTCCTGCTGGTTGGAGAGCAGATAGACCAAAACATATCGCTGCAGAGGGAGATGGTGCAAGAGTGCGTAAAACGACAAGGAGCTCTAGACAGAGAGAGCGAGAGAGAGTGGGGGGAGAGAGCAGGAGAGAGGGAAGCAGAATTAGAGACATGTTGAAACAGGGATGATGTAAGAGAATGCGTGAAAAGAGGCAAGGGAGATCCATGGAGGAGAGAGCTTGGGTGGGGGCTGCACACAAAGACAGAAAGAGAATATCAAGAGGCAGAGCGATATAAAAGAAGGAGAGCGGAGATTGTAAAGGAAGGTGCAGTCTAAAAATGGAGGCATGGAGAGATTGTTCAGTGACAGACACGGAGTGAGAAAAGGGAACGAAAGGGAAGACGGAAGGGGCTGAAAAGAAAAGACTGAAAAGCAGGGATGGGAAACGACAGGCAGAGATAGAAGTAAAAAGAGTGAGGGAGTCCCAGAGACAGATGTCGCCCTCGCTGGCCCCGGCAGATTGATAGCTCCTGGCCCAGTTCCATGCCAGGCTCTGACCCCTCTGTCCTCTGCTGTAATTTATAGGCTGCATTTTGCCAGATTTAAGCACTACTCTGTGGCCATCATGGCTTGAGAAGGGAGAATGACCTTCCTGGGATGGGAGCAGAATTAGACCCCTGCAGTGCCCAGCTGCCCCAGGGGTAAATAAGCAAGTGCCCTCCATATTAGCATGATCTCTGACAACATGTTAATTGGACTTGTATACTTGTCAGTGGTGTGTGTGTCTGTTTGTGGATTTTCCTCACATGCTAATTTTTGAAGTTTGATCTTGACTGCTATTTAAAGTTGCTCACGTGAGGGTGCAGCTGTGGTCGCTCGTGGGCAGAAACAACTTCTTACTGCATTACAGAGGTTTTCTATTGTCATTGGCATGCTTCAGCTGTGTTGCATCAAAATTTAATGCAATATGCATTTCATCTCATGCAGCAGAAATCCTGGAAAACCCACGGTTTATTTTTTTTTCTTTTTCTGAAAGAAGTTCAAGTGGCAAAAGTAACAACAGTAAAGATTTACAAACTTCTTCCTTTTTTTGTAATGCAGATGTTTCATTTTAGTTCACAATCATGTGTGCTTGATTCAGTGTCTTATTTTTCCCAGCTTTTACCTGTAGTTTTAACCCTGTCAAGTCTAAACAATTAAATATTTGCCAGAACCTCTGGCATTTTTTAAAGAAATTATTAAAAATGTGCATATATAACTTTTTAATATGTATTATTGCCGCTACATTCAGCAATTCTGTGCAACTTATTGCTTAAAAGTATATTGTGCAATTTATTTAAGGTTTTCAGGGGGAAAAAATTACAGTGGTTTTAAAAAGCTCATAAAAACTCTGGTATCAAATATGTAACTTGTTGTTACAGGGTTAAATAACAAGTTAACAAGCTGGGGTGTGGGGTTTGCCTGCAATCTAAAGCCCCCTGTCCCTCATGGTCATGGACCCTTAAACACCCAAAAGTCTTTCATAATTTTGTAAAAAAAAAAAAAATGTCTTCAGCTAGCTCTCTGGAAAAATAACCGAGCGTTCGTGTTCATCACATGTAAGCTGATGTAGAAAATATCTTTTATGGTCTTTAGGAGGGTTCCTTTCCACAAATCTGCACCTCAAAAAGGAGGTTTGAACTTTTATGGACTTATGAAGCGTATTAGCTCACGCCTTTATTTAATTTGGCTTTAATTAGAAGCAGACTGTTGGTGCAAATTAAGTGAAAAGGACTCTGTGAAACTTTGTATTGTGGTTCTTGCAAAGTAAATACGGTGTGTGTGTGTGTGTGTGTGTGTGTGTGTGTGTGTGTGTGTGTGTGTGTGTGTGTACGCATCTGGAGCATGCCCCCTTGTAGACTAACTTGGCTGGCTAGCTGGTGGGCTCAGCTGGGTTTGTGCTTGGCCATTCAGAACGCTACCTCAATGCACAAATCAGCCCAGGGAATGATCTGGACAGAAAGCCTTCAGCAAATTATTACAGATTTGCAATTTAATGGCTTCGGAGGTCTCTCCCAGCCCCACACAGGTTCCCAATGAGACAGAGCCTATTAGTTTGGTCCTTTAATCACAGAACAGGAGATGGAACCCTGGCCAAACCTATACATAGCCTGCTTCACTTGGTGTGGAATGATTTCATGGGGTTTATAGATAGAGACAGTGAAGTCTGTGTGTGTGTGAGTGTGTGTGAGCACTGGGTAGTTGATAAGCTTTGCTTTCCCCGGAGCAACAGAAGTGTGTGTGTGTGTGTATGTGTGGGTGTATAGCAGAGAGAGAGAGAGAGAAGAGTGTTCTTACTTTATAGACCGTTCATCAATACTGTAAGGACGCAGTGGGCAGCAGCAATTAATTTGGCATTGGCTTTACCTAAAGCTAACAAAAACTTTCCCAGTAGTTTAGAAGAAATGTCAAACTAGTGGTAGAAATCCATAATAACAATCAGTAATAAATAGTAAACTGTTAACTGAACCCAAGTGAATGGTTATTTCACAATTACCAAACAGTATATTCACTAGTCATTTGTAGTGTTACAGTTTATGCCTTTCATAAGACAAAGGTTCAGTCATGTGAATTTCCTCAACATCACTTTTATGTCCATTAAAGCAGGTGTTATAAACCTAGGTGTTATTATTCATTATGATTTCACTGCAAACAGCAATTAAAAGTAAGTGATTCACTCAGTTTACCATTGATTGTTAGTCATTGATTAAAGAGTCACCAAATTAGTTTGCATTGGCATTTTCTGAAAACATTTCCATCCAAACATTTTTTATTCTCATGTATAAAAGATACTGAATTCTATCTAATATTTTTTTATACAGGGGAAAACATTTTGAAACTTATCTTTTAAAAAAAACAGCAGAGGTTTTAGTCAAATGTTCACTGAGCACATTTGCTGTTCACAGCATCCATAGAAATGCAGTTATGTTTTGAGGTGATGTTCTCGCTGACACACCTCAGTGTGTGTGAACTGCTTTAGGCTTTCAAATCCATTTCCAAAACCCAGATTTTATTTGCAGTTTATTAGATTTAGGTTGAAGGGGTTTAAGCTCCCATGTTTTGGGAAATTAGAATTTTTACTTCGGAAGATATTCATACAGAATGAAACAATGCATTTAGATAAAGGCATAGCTTTAACAGCGATACTATTTGTTACAGATAAACGGCTTGTGTTTCAGAGGGCGCTTGAGACTTTTCCCATAGCCATAGTTGCCCTGATTAATGTGCCATCGATGCAAAATGTAAAAACTATCACTCCAATCTGCCTTTCAATGTCCCAATTTGTCCAAGAGGAAGCCAAGCTTTCTAAATGAGCTGGATAAAAGTGACTGCCAAAGGGGATGAATATATATAATTATCTGCGGCTGGAGCACCAACAAAGGGACTTTGAAAATCAACTTTGTGCGCCAAAGGCTTCATTAGTCTGACGACAACAAAATGTCCCCTTAACTTGCAGGCGGAAAGACACAGGTATCTGCAAAGCTATTAAAAGCCAGCAGTCGCGCAGCCTTGTGTAGCCCAGCCACTATCTGTTTGGGATTAGAAGCTGTTTAATGCGCTAATGTTAATATGCTAATGTGTTAATGTTATGTTAGTGAATTATTAGGTGATTTAAGAAATGGCAGGCTGCTGTTTTGTTGGTCTTACGCACTGACACGTTGGAAAGGATGGATAACTGTGTTTACTTTGTATATGGAAATCCCTGAGTGTCTTTCATCTGTCCTTCCTATAGCGACTAGTGGTCCATGTTAGCTTTGCAAACATCTTAATTGTGTTAAATGAAGGAAAAAGGGGGGAAGATTAAAAGCCATTAATGTGTGTTGTGTGAGGATATGCTATTCCCGGGACAGTGCTTTTGTTCACTTTGCCAAAGCAGAGCAGAGAGTTTCACCTTGAAACTCAATGCACACCAGAATCATTGTCATTGTGCCTACCTAAACCACCGCTGTCTCTCATTCTCACTGTCAAACTTGCTTTGCTCGTCTTTGCATTTCTTTTTGTGATTGCCTCTCTCCATCCTTCTTACTCTCTTTGTACGTCTCTCCCATTTTCTCTCTGTCTCTCTCGTGCTTTTCCCTTTGTAGCCCGGTTTCTCTTCATTGCTCTCCCTCTCTCTGTCTGTCTGTCTAAGCGTCAGATAATCTCACTGGGGGAGACTTTAGAGGACTCTCCATCTGTGTATAAATAGCTCTGGATGAATTATTGAGGGACCTGGGGTTGCTAATAATCCCGCAGGACCCATCTGACAATGACACAGAAGATGGAGGGAAAACAATTACGCAGGCTTTCTCCTTCAGAAGAGTGGGAATGGGGATGGGGGGGGGAAACTCCACGGCCTCTGGGAGCCTCCTCACGGGGCCCAACATCTTGGCTAATAAACCCAATTAAGTCTCCGGAATCAATCGGAGCCCCGGGGGCGTCCTCTCTCTTCCTTCCCCGGACGGTGTGCAACAACAGGAAGTGTAATGATTCATGTTCCCCCTTCTGCATTTGGATCGTCCTCTCATCTCCATCTTGCAGGTTGGCAAGGCGGACGGGACAGGACAGGATGTCCGCTGAGGCAGGATAATAGGACAGGGAGAGGAAAGGAGAAGAGAGAGGCAGGTGGAGTGGAGACGAGCACAGAGGAATATTAATGGGAGTCTTTATCCTGTAAGTGTTTTACCAGGGGGATGAGACATGGGACCACTCCCATGACAGAATTCACTTTGTCACTTTGTCTTCTTAGTGATACATGATTCATCCGGAGATGGATTCTTGATTAATCAGCTTTGCCTGGTCCTTGTCTGACTGTTGACCCTCTATCTATCTATCTATCTATCTATCTATCTATCTATCTATCTATGAAAAAAGTATAATAAACTTTGCTGCAGTCTGAATGTTGAATTTATGTTAATTTCAATCAGTCAGTATCCCCATTTGAGTCCAAACAGTAGCTGGGACACACAGCAACTTTTGAACATGTTAATTTTAGATCCATTAAGCGAGTCCAGCGTGAGCAGGTGTGACTCATGGTTCGTGTTTGACTGTCAGTTTTTTCCAACTAAGAAAAACCTACAACTACCATTTCATAACAAAATCTCTTAGTAAAGCATAAACTGCAGACTATACCGGCCCACTGTCACACACACTGGGCCCGTATAGTCTGTCTCTTAATGGTATTTATACACAAGAAACCAAAAAATCACCATCACCATCTATAAATCCTATACTGCTGTGTAGTGACGTTTTGGTGTCCCACAGTAGTCCAAACACTCCTTAAGAGGTTTTTCCATCGACCAAAGTATAATATTCCCATATAATACATTGAACTATAGTAACATGGGCTCAAAAATGCCCATTTGTTATCTCTCCTACATTGTTTTATTAGTCTCTGCCTCAATAAATTTCCCACAGTGACTGACCTGGTATGTACGGGTTCAGACTTTAAGTTCGTCATAGGAGTCACTGCAGTTTTAATAATTCATATCATGAAAAGCTAAATTTAGTCCCCCCCAAAACATTTCCTGACAAAATGGCAGCGGCAGGACGACAGTGAGGTGATTCGTCTGCCTGGATTTTTGGGACATTTAATGTCTGTGTTTTGCCATCAGGGGAGCTTTTAACAAGCCCATACAAGTGGGTGTTCGAGCATTCATGTTTCATGGGATGCACTCAGAGTGAGTGCTGTTTAAGAAGGTATTTTATTTTGTGCTATGAGAGCTGAAGCATCACACACGTGCCTTTTCTGTGCACGTCTCACGTCATGCGATTGTATGAATATGTGGACGTTTTCAATGCACTCGGGGTAAGGGGGGGAGTGGAGGTTGAGTGAGGGTTGTTGCAACTGTGTGTGTGTCTGTGGGGGCAGAGGGAGTTGACACTGTCCTAATGATGCATTTTCTACTCCATTGATTCAATGGCTGTGCTCTCCACTAAATCCTTCACATGCAACACATTAAAGCTGGCCCTTTTTCCTCCTTCACCGATCGATTAGCACAGCTTAGAGACGGCAACTCTGGCAAGCAGGGCGAGAGATGGGACTTGTTGTCTTCAGGGACTTACGCACGCACGCACGCGCACACAAACACAAGCACAAACCATTTAAAAGTTCTCATTGTTTCTCACACATGTATGTCACAATCAAAACAAAAGAAACAAGCGAAAAAGGCATTTTATTCATCTTTAGTTGTAATGTTAGAACACATCAGGTCAGCTCATCGTTACTCCCAGCTCATTACATACCGATGCATCACTGTTCACTGTTCCTTTACTGTCATTTTTTTTTAGCATTCAAAGTAGAATAGCATTGAAGCATAGAAAGGTTAGATTAGGAGCCGGTGCTATAAATCAGATGGCCTTCAACCTTAAAGCACAAGTTCTATGTAGGAGAAACCTAAAAAGAATGCATGAAAACAACCCTTTTACCACCTTAACCAGATGTTAAAAGGCAGACTCCCATCTGCTGCTTCTCCTGCATATCCTTGGAGACACTGACAAGTCCCATGACAGTGACAATCCCAATCATTTTACTACAGTGTCATACCGCTTAGATGTGTAGGGACTTCTACTGAAGTCTAAAAGACTACCCCGCTCATTGAAAATGGCGTTGCATCGGGGAAAAAAAATGTTTTTAGTTTGCATGAATCTGTAATGTCGATTGTGTTTGTTTCCCTTTATTATCCCCCTAAAGGTACCACAGTGAAATGTAAAGTTACCTGGTTTTCAAAGCTTCTATTATCCGAAATAAGGTTGTTTTTATTCCCAGTCGAGTTGCCCACATCTTTCAGGGCAATCTGGGAGTAATTTATTCCGGGTATTTTTCACCGTGCTGCTTAAAATTCACATTCAAACCATGAGCAAGCTTTGATTTGCCTTGATGATTTAACAGTTTTGCAGAAAATGCCCAGTTATTAAAATTTATTTTACACCCCGAGTCAATCAGAACTCAGTATTCACACAGAATACAGTATAATGACTTTTATTTTACGATCTTCATATCCTCATCTCCGAAAGTAATTTAGTTACAACCGGAGTCCCCTTTATTGTTCAAAATGACTATGTCCTGCACTTTTAAGAATGGAAAAAAATATAACAGACGTAGAGAAGTGCCGTCCCTCAGAGATTCATCCATCACCTGGTTATTAACATTTGCTCTATCTATTCCTGCTCTCTGCTTCCCTTAGTGGTATGCTTGTTGTGCGTTTCTATATTATGGATTCTTCCAGTTCCCCCGAAGAGAGGGCTGAGGGATCTGCATAGAGCTGCCTATGGGAGAGCTGAGACTGCTATTACACTCTATTACAAATGAATTCACCTCCTCTTTCATAACACTGCCCCTTAGTTCTGCCTCACTCTGCTGAAATAATATCATAATCAAGACCAACATTCATTCGTCCCCTGAAACAACTCCTGAATTTTTAAGGCCTCTTTCACACAGTGAAAAAAAAGATACTCGATGTGAGCAACTGAGTTATTTTTTTCCACTCGTACACTCAGTTCTGTTCTCTGAGCTCGTACTGTGGGCTTCAAAGTGCTTCTTTTTTTTTTTTTTTCATTTAATCAGCGATTACAGCAGCCAATTAAAGATTTTAAGACGATACAGGAGAAAGTTGGCGTGTTCCCGGAGACCTTGGCTGTGTCCCCCAAAATAGCCTCTATCCTCTGTCTCTTTCTTCCTTGGTGAGTAATGATCTGAAAGGTCAGCAAAGGTGAAGGGGATATGAGCGGCTGCTGCTCACTTTATTGAATTACTATTCCTCGCAGAACCAAAAGTGAGGGGGCTTGTCTGGGCTTTTACGCTTTGATATCAGATTTACTTGGAGATAGGTGACTTTTTTTTTCTTTTTTCTAAAGTCTGCCACTTTAAGTCATCCCAAACATTTCCCTGTATACATATGCATTAGAGAAATGGCGAGAATGATTCTGCAGCGAATAAAGATAAGATGGGAATATAGCTATAGAGACATGGTTTTAATAGCTGTGTTTATTTTTTCTTTTTTTAAAGCAGATTTTTTTTCTCTGCATTGCAAGTATTAACTTTACTCTTTTAATTTTATTGCGTTTGAAAACCAGATACAGACTGAATAGCAATTGTATGGCTCATACCGAGTGTCCCAGTTACAGCAGTACAAGGGCAACTGTATCGTTCCGAAACTCTTTTAATATAACACTTATTAGTATTCCACTTTTGCACTCAGTCCTACTCATTTTCACCATACGACTAAAAGACCAAGGCTTTATATGCCATTTCTCTGAACACAATAAGTCAAGAATTTTTGTCTTTACTCTGACCCATTTCAAGAGTGAATTGAAGAGCGTTATCTAAGCCTTAGCACTCACAGAAATCCAGTCAGAACGTTCTTGTCTTAAGGTCAATCTTTTAAAAAGGAGAAAAAAAACATTCCTCTGTTTATTGAGCAAAGTCTGTCCTTGGTCAACCCTTTCAGGTGAAGATAAGTGCTAACAGAAGTGAGGTAGGGGGAGACGTGGAGATTTCTATTGACTGACTGAAATTGGACAGCCTCAAACAAAGTTTCATGCCAAAGTTTTTCAAGGCAGAGTTCCAGGGATATGCAGAGCAGAGTTTCAGCTGCGCCGTGGATAAAGCTTTTTAATGCTATTGACTCTTTTTAGGCTCTTACCAAGATGTTCTGAAATATTTAAATGATCACTGGGAGTTTCTCCTCATCTGTAGCTGGGAATAAAAGGAGGGAGAGAGAGGGAGAGCGAGAGGAGGGAACTTTTTATGTCCGCCTTTTACAATCCCTGAATTAATAGGCAGAAGATAATTAGAGAATTCTGTACAATAACATTGTCCCTCAAGTTTTTTAGTCTTGGGTGGCATCAGGCAGTGTATGCTGGTAAAAAGGGATTCATGTGTCCGGTAACAGTGCAGAGCACTAATTCATTAGTCCTTTTAATTTTAGTAGGATTATAATTAGTTTCAAAGGAGAATTTGAAGAATGGTGTGTCCCCAACCTGGGCCATGGATGTCACAGAGATCACGGTCGCTATATTGTTTCTGGGAATCTGAGGGTTTTAATTACCTTTACACCCAGTTTACACGTTAAATATGTCGACGGTCTTTAGCTATCAAAAAATAAATAATTAAGTAGCATATAGATACACGTTTTAATATTTGTTTAATATTTGTTCGAATTTCTATAGGGCAGCATGGAGGTTAGCACTGGTGCCTCATAGCAAGAAGGTCTTGGGTTCGAATCCACCATCTGTGTGTGTGTGTGTGAGCCTTTCTGTGTGGAGTTTGCGTGTTCTTCCAATGTCACATGGGTTCTCTCCAGTTACTCTGGCATGCTCTCACAGTCCACAGTTGGTAGAGTTAATTGGTGATTCTAAATTGCCCAGAGGTGTGGTTGTCTATAGCAGCTGGGACCCTGAATTAGATAAGTGGATCAGAATGGACTGATGAACAGATAAATCTATGTTGCTACTTACTACCAAGAGTTAAACTGTTAGATTGGATGAAATGGCAACATATGTACGTCTACATGTAACATACCACATCCTCAAAACCAGGAAAGGTTGGTGGATTCCTTCTATTAAAAACAAGTTAGCAACAGACTACAGCACTTAGCTCCTCATGAGCTAAAATATAACCCCCAAAAAATCAAATATCTGATTTGCATAACACAAGTTGGATTGAAGCACTCTTTTCAAATTGGGGGTAATGTTAGCCAAAGTCCTGACTTGATACCCAGCATCAGTCATTGAAATGAAGCTTAGCTTAAAAAGGAGAATCTGTTTCCATACAAATGTCCGCATTACATGTTTGAGCAATTCTCCTCTTCACTGCCGCTTTCCCACTTCCACTTTACTGTCAAAGTCACTGCAATTTTGCAGTCCAATGATCTTCTTGCCCTCTTATCCAAGACGATCAGTCCACCATCCCTATTCTCTCTGCACATAGCTCTTCTGTCTTCCTGCCTTTCAACTGTCTTTGCATTCCTCTCCATCTCCACCTCATCCTGGATAATCAGAGAGTAACACGAAGTCTCCATCAGCCATCTGCTTACCCTGCTCCATCACCAGCATCTAGACTCTGGGGTCCTGTCCCATTTCCTACTTTTGTTCAGGACACCGCTCTGCTATGTTGCATTATCGGTATCTAATCGCTAAAATGTTTTATTACTCAAACTCCTCTAGATTCATATATAATGTATATACAGCATAATGTTCTTTGGTATAAATGATCCCTCCTCGTTGAGTTATCTTTTACAACAGAATGTTTAAACAAACAATGAATCAGTCCCCATTGGCAACTTGTTGGGCAACCCATTGGCAAAGGCAGCTCATCAAATTTGGGTTTTCCAAATCAACAAGGTCAAAGCTCCATGTGGTCCAACACAGCTGTCGTTTAAATAAGGTCTGGTGATGGCAGATTTCTTTCTTCTTCCTCCACCAGAAAGTATTCAGCCTCCACCATTCCCCTGCTGCTTTCTTTCATCTTCTCTCATTTCCTTCCCCATATTTCTCTCTCTCTCTTTCCCTCCCTCCCTCTTTCTCTGTCTCTCACTCGTTTTCTGTTTCTCTCCCTCTCGGTGGGTGTGTGTCCCTTTAGGGTGTCTGCTGCAGTTGAGATAAGAAGCGAGTGTAGGACACAGGGGGATGGTGTTCACAGAAGCTAGGTGATCTTATCTACTCTCTCTCCCTCTCCGTCTCTTACCGAGCATCCCTCGCTGTTCTGCTTTTCCTCTCTGCTGTTCTCCTCCCCCTCTTTCATTTTGCCCTTCTTTCCAACTTCCCTCATCTCTCTCTCTCTCCTCTCCTCTCACACACACACAAACACACACACACACATACATTCCCTCAGATCCCCCTCTGCGCTGCTGTTGATTTGAATTTGAAGTGATGGGAAACCAAATTGGCAGCATTGACAGCAGAAACAAACAGCTTATCTCTCTCTCCTGGGCCAATATGGGTCTTAGTCAGATACTAGAGCTGCTGCCAGCATCTGACTTGTGACAATGATGATAAATTGAACATTTGTTGACTGTCACTTTTCATGTGTGTGTGTTGGCGTGCATGCGTATGTGTTTGTGTATTTAGTCATGTTAGAGCATCCATCTCTCATACGTGAGTGAATCTAAATAAATGTACTTAGCACATCTTTCATTTTCTTCTATATTACAGTATGCTCTACTTAATACGAGACAGCTATAATATGTAGCTATTTCCAGGTTAAGTTTTAATGTACAAAATGCACAGTGATCACACGGGTTAATATGTAGTAATCCAGCATGTCTTTGGTTACTTTTACTCTCAGAGTTACATCTGCTGTTGTGATTGGGTAGATTATAAAAGGTGGGGAAGGCAGGTGCATTTGAATACATGGAAATTATGATTTCATAAATAAAATAGATTTACATTTTGTTTTTGTTTGGGAATAAAATACTAAGTGGTGTATTTTATTGGTGATTAGATCACCTAGTTCCTCCACTCTGCATGCCAAAGTGTCTTTGCAGGCAAACAAATACATAACTAACATTATGCAGCCTGTCTTCTGATGTTGCACATTCTGTTCTATATACAGTAAATGCAATTCATCACTGTGGGTGTGAAACAGACAAAACTTTTTGGGAACCTCTGGAGCAAACTGTATAGCTGAAATATGAAATAATCTCCATATCTGGTGCACCCTGCATTGCAATGTTACATATTCACACACTGCTAATAATGAAAAAATGTTAATGTAAAATGTCATCATGAGTATTTTAGCTTTTGCTACTTAGGTGTATTTTGTGAGGTAAAATACATTTTTAACATTGTATTTCTGTTCTTGCTTAAAGTAAGACAAAGGAGTACGTCCTGTTTTAAATACGCTGATTGCTGTAGGTGACTCCAAACATGTGAATGAGCGTCAGACGTGTGAATCAGAGGCTCACGTGTCCTTCCTTTGGGACGGCAACGCCATGTAGTGCTAACACGACAGGCCCGGAGAGGACAAGGAGGTAGCCAAGCTGTCAGCGGCCAGCTCCCACTTCGCCTAATGAGAGAGAGGCACGTTAATTAAAAACACCAACAAGCAGAGCTCCCTGGGGTCCCACCATCAGGGCGACCTGGGGTTAAAGACACGGAGCAGAGAGGATGGAAGCTGCTCTCCTTCCACATACTGTACATGATGTTACCCTCAACAACAAATAGCCCCCGGTATTTAAAAAGAACAAAGAGCTTCGAGAAGGGGGTGCATTATTTAAACTGCACTGTGTTTTGGTCTTTGGTCTGTAAGTACGGGTCTATGATAATCATCTCAGACTTAGGTGCTGATGTTCTCAGAACAAACTCTGGTTGTCTTGCACCTTTGTTCTTACAGATTGGAAACAGCAATAACAATAAATATATTATATGCACTATGAGATATTTTCTTACTGCTGTGATATAATGATTTTGAATACCTCTATAATCACTTTTAAAATTTCCCAGGTATTGTAATGCAACAAGTCCAAAGGCTCATTGTGCACATTTGAGTCTTTCCCTGATTGTGAGTGAAATGAGTGTAAATAAATAATATTTACATTTTTCCCACAACCTGGATGTGAGCAAACACCCAAAATACCTGTGCGTACAGTATGAGCTCAAATTGCGCATCAACCTATTGTGCAATTGTCTCTGTGAGCGTTTTATTAATCTGTCAAACACATGAATCATTAGGCTTGATCTGTAGATTGACAGTTTGTCAGCTCTCTGACAGTGGTGTGTGCCTCACTGTCAGCGGGGGGTGGCAAGGGAACAGCGTGCACGTTCCCCCACGGCTTCTTCTTCCTTGCCTCCTGCGTCTCCATCTTCTTTCCACCCCCACATGTCAGCCCAGGTGCTAACAAAACCAAGGATTGTGGGTAGTCTTGGAACATATGGAGCAGGGAGATGGAGAAATGAAGAGTGGAGGGAGTAAAGTAGAGGGAGGGTGGGTAAGAGAGAGAGAGAGAGAAAGAAGCTGTCAGGCTGTCTATCCCTGTCACAACAGCCAGAAGAGTGCGATGGACGAATGGATAACTGCTATTTCAGGCTGCCAGGGAGAAAGCTCAGTCAGATTTGATGTGTTGATGGGGGCATGGTGGCTCTCGCGCAACAGAATACACAAATCGTCACACGTTGACGCAAATTTTAGTCCCACTTATTTCCCTTCTGCATGCAAGTGGATTGCATTCGCGGTCGCAGAAATATTCAATTTGTTCAGTCACCGAAATGCTGTTTATTGTGGACACACAAGCACGAACAAATTCCCACTGCGGCCATGTAGACAGAGTTTCAGAGCTATGGCTGCAGGCTTACTCTGTGTGGTTTTGTGTGTGTGTGTGTGTGTGTGTGTGTGTGTGTGTGTGTGTGTGTGTGTGTGTGTGTGTTGTTTTTAGCTATTTGCTGATGATTGGTGCAGCCCCCTCCCGTAGCTGTCTCTCCTTCTCTGTCCCCAGTTCACATAACATAATTGTGTCTTTCTCTCTTGCTGTATTTCAGGCTGTGCCTTCCTCACCTACTGTGCCAGAGAGTCAGCCCTGAAAGCCCAGAATGCATTGCACGAGCAGAAGACCCTGCCAGGAGTAAGTCGCACACAAGGAACGACATGTCAAGCCAGAAGCGAAATCTTACATAAACACGTCTTGGATTCAGTCGCACACAAACACAGATGCTCATTTTAACATATAATGACTTATATTTATTTCAGATCAAAGGGGAGTCTCTGTCTTTGCCATGCCTGCCATGTAGTGCTTATCACTGGCTATACACCACACTTCTTTCTCTTAAAGATTTTTTTTTTCATCTGCCACCCCCCCACCCCCTCTCCTTTCACCGCCTCCCTCTCTCTTCACTTTGACAGTCGCACATACACAAACCCATAGGGATAAACCACACGGCATCACATCATAGGCATACTATTTATAGTCCTTTCTCCAGTTTGTGTAAATGAGTGTGTGCCTGTGCGTGTGCATGCGCCCATGTGTGTGGGCAAGTGTGTAGAGAGATAGACAGGATAGAGAAAAGGAGACAGGAATGAAAATCTGGTGGATGTAGACTCTTTCTACATTTATGTGCACACTCTGCATTATGTCCCAGAATGGCAGCGAAACACGAGTGCATTGTGAATGCATATCAAGAGAGCACATCTTTTACAACAGATGTCCGTCCACGTGCTGCGTCCGCTGCTGTTCACATGCACATGCAGCTGGAAGCGAAACATGCGCGTCTGAATGCTCGGCTCCTATTTTTGCATGACAGGACGAGGAAGTTTTCACTTTGTCACAGAGAAGATGCAGATTTTCAGTTTGTAGTACTGTGCGCATGCGAGTCTGAGGGTTTTATCAGCAATGTGAGCTCTTCCTTTGGCACGCATGATTTTATGATTACATATGCACGTTGTGTGTGTGCATGTGTCTGTCTCTGTCACACGCTTTGATTAGTACGTGCATGCTCCTCGATGCCTGCGTGTGAGCGTGAACATGGATGTGTAGCACGCATTAGCTACGCATATGTGTGCGTGTGTGTGCGTCTTAGGAAGTTTTGATGCGTTTCTGTCAGGCCTGGCTCGGTTTGCTCTGTTCGTTTTTAATGACGCCTCCAGGGAAGCTGACAGTCGCCGTGTTGAGCGCACAGCCTTTGATGTGAGTGATTATGACATCACAGACGTGCAGTCAAGAAGAGCGGAGGAGTGGGGATCCGTGCTCTCAGTCTTTTTTTTCTTTTTTTTTAACTTCCCAGTGGCATATTATTCAGGAAGAAAGAGGGAGGGAGAGACAGAGACACGAGGAGAGAGAGGAGGAGAGATTAAATATTTGGCCAAAACCAGAATGCGATTTTGTGTTCACACAAAGTGTGCTGCCGATTGATGTTTTTGCCTTTGTTGCTATTGTTTGACACAGACCAGAATATGTGGTTCACAAAAACATTTTTTGAGGATTCTGCCTTTCCATCTTGAAGGGACTGTGTTTGGCTTCACATGCTGCATAGAAATGCATCACCAGCAAATTACTGTAACCAGTCGCTTGTAATTAATATTGTTTTTAGAAGGAAATGCCAATTAGAGATGCCTTTGGCAGTTTAGTACAGTCTGAGGTCTGTGTTTGACCTATGGCGAGAGCTAGATAAACACAGTCAGGCTATAGGACAGACCTAGATGCTCAACAAACCCTGAAGCAGAGAATTCAGACAGGCAGACCAGGAGACTGTCTTTTGTTGCTGGTGAAGGTAAATCCAGCAAAACAGAATAAATGAGTTCATTAGAAATAGAGCGAGGACTTGGCCCTGGGAAAGGCAGTGGGACGTTTTATGGTGCACGACTACACCCTCTTACTTCCATTCCTTCATTCAGTGTGTTTTTTTTTCCTACCTACCTTCTTCACTCGCTCTCCTTCTATCCTCTACCAATCCCCCCACTCACAGGCCAACACAACCAAAACCCGGCAAATGAAATCTCCTTTCTACCCTGTTAAAGCCTCTTTCCCCTTCACTTTGTGTCCTGATGCGCTTTTTTCCGTCAAAGTTGCTCCCCAGCTCTTACATTTAAAAAGTTTTCTGCCGTCCTTTTTTTTCTTTCCCCGCTGCCAGGTGAGCTGAGAGAAGAGGGGATTTGGCTTCCTAGTGGAAATGCCCTGTAAGCATGGCTGTAGGCTGTTGGTGTAGCTCAGACAAAGTACTAAGGGATGCCTGATGTGAATGTGCACGCACGCATGAGCGTAAGCATGTGCGTGTGCGCGCGACCGAGCGGGCGCAGTGTCAGGAGAGACTTTGGGTAAACAAGTGACAAGCAGAAATACTGATGTTAAAGTGACGCTGACATTGTACTACTGGTGATAGATGACAAATTGTTTTCACATTGCTCATTCCATTATAGCACTACAAACTACAGGTACACAGGATTATGCTGATGGAGAATATGTGTCTGCTAGCGTAATTAAATCAGCTCTACTGACAAGTGACACAGAAGCCAGCGCTGCTGAACATTCAAAATATTCAAGACATGGATCCAGTATTGGAATGATAAACCAACGCAGTGCAAAGAGAGCAAAGTCAGCAAGTAGAAAGAGTGAAAGACTCTATTGAAGCGTGGATGGATCACTGAACAGTCAATAGGTCGTGGAGCAAGAAATGACTGTTATTGATTATCGTGTTGTATATAATATTCTTATTTTTGGTTCAAAAAGCAAACGCTTTGGTAAAAAGTGTATCAGTTTGCTTTTGATGTTCAAACTTAATTGAGCAATTAGTTAAATTGAATATTTTTTTGTTAACATCCAACTACAAAGTGTGTATTTTGCAGGTACTTTAAGCATTGTTTTAGGCATGAGTACCACAGTGTGTGGGTCTGCTGTGTCAGAATTTTATTAATCAACACCATGAGAAAAATACTGACCTCCAGGTGAAACAGCAAGCCATCAGCAGCAGTTTAGCGTTTCGGTAAGCTTTCACAGTTACCATAAATGCAAACGTACCATGTAATTATGGCCGTTCCAGATTTTGACTATTCTTGTTCAATATGGCTACATTTTCAACATAACTGTGAAAAAGATTTTCCCTTTTTTGAGGTACACAGACAACAAGCGCACAAATGGACAGAACAAAAAAAATGGGGCGCGTCCCAAACGCCAGGCCCCGACTGCCACAGTTGTGATCCTGCGCTCCAGTTTCAGACTCGTACTATGGCAAGAGACATTAAAAAGCTCCTGTATTGATTCTGGCAAAAAAAAAACCTCACGAGTGTATTCTTGTGTGTGCACTTGCATGCGGGTGTGCATTTACGTGTGGGTCACGGGGTTGAGTTGCAGCGCTAGCACTAGCACATGTGCTCATGAAACACTGCACAAAGACTCGCCAGCAGATTCTGGCAGACATAAAAACATTAACACCGTCAACACACACAGAAAAAACATACATATATATATATATACATATATATATATATATGGCATCTGCCAAAGCAAACTGTTAGATACACAGTATAGGCCACTGCACTACCAAGTGCCCCCCACACAGTGCACAGAGGGAGCTTGCACTCCTGAATACATAGCGCTGAGCTCCAAGTTAGAAAATAATGCATACAAATACACACAAACAGGTACAAAACACACCGCTGATACCCACGACACATGCACTCACACTCCAAACACTTCTCTTGTAACTGCAATATAACACCCCTCGTAAGCACTTCCATTCAAAAACATGATACTCAGATACACACAGAAAGATAGAGAGAGCGAAAGAAATAGGGAGAAAGTAAAAGAGAGAGCAAGAGAGAGAGAGAAATACGGCGTCGATTGACTCTCACTGTAATAGTGAGCCAGATGAGAAAATATAGAACACTGTGAATCAATGCGTCATTTCAGAGCGCTTTTACACACACACACAAACACACACATAAACACACAGAGTTTTCAGCCCAGGGGCAAACAAACAACAGAAAACACAGGAAAGCAAATGAATAGCAGGATGGAGGAAAGAGGAAGGGGTGGATGATGGCAGATTGGAAAGAGTGGGTGGATGGAGGGAGTGAAAGGAGAGGTATAGTCGAGGTGCCTCCATACCGAATGATTTGTGTCTGTTTCTTTTTCAACCCACCCCCCACCACCCCCGCTTTCAGTCCTTGCTCTCAGTCGAGATAATGCCAAGGCAAAAAAAAAAAAAAAATCCATGCCATTGATTGGCTCCTGCGACCCAGTTTCATGGCAGCTTTTTCTCAATAAGTTGCCCTCATTGGTCAATAACTGCCAAGCTCCCCAGGTGACGTGGGTGAAGAGGTGTTTGGATGGCGGGGTTTTTGGTGGTGCTCAGTTATGATTTGTGTACAAGTACTGTAGTTCAGTCCTTCTTGTAGATTTAGATTTATGGCTCAGCGTGCGGGAGGCATAGCTACACGTCCACATGAATAATGCCACAGACCCTGGAGCTAAAATATCCCCGCTCTCTCCCCAAGCTATCACCTCATCAACTATCCTAATCACCCCTATCCAAAAGAAAACCATTTGCCCCATAAGGTGCTCCATTTAATGAATGCACAGTCATTGAAAGAATGCCGGGGTGATGCACAAGCAAGTTTTAGCTTGAAACGACTTCTCCTCACACACACACATACAGATTTTTGTCAACTCATAGACATAATGAGCAACTTATTTCAGTCTTGCATTGCCTAAGAAGAAAAAGGAAGTAGCAGCATGCATTGGCAGTAGTCTGGGTAAAGAAACAGTAGACTGTACCCAGCGTCCACACCAGAGCAAAGCTTTTAAGTGAGGCAGTAGGCAGCCTGAATCTGGCAGGTCATAAGCCTGCAATAAAAATTTAAATGAGTCTCCCCAAACACACAGTAGAAAAGCATACAGATTTTCTGTAAATAGTGTTTGTAATAAATTCAGAGGTAAACACAGATTTCAGTTTGTTGAAAATCCCATCACGGTTCATTAATTTTGTAAGTTTTCATTTCTAACAATTTACTTTTTAGAGGTGCTATAGTTTGTTTTTGGTTTTTTGCTGCTCTGTGGCTTTTTGTTCTTTGTATTAGACTCTCAGTTTCAGTCTTGATGCTTCAGCATACAATAATATTTAGGACAATAGCATGGGTCGAACTTTTTGGCAGTAGCTTGGGTTCGGCGCCTTCTGTCATTCAATAGAGCAATGTCCCAAAGCCAGGACCAAAAAGACATTGTTCATGGCTTGTTGTGGAAAAGCATAACTGCTAAACTCCATTAAATGTCTTTGGGATGAACTGAAATAGTCACTGTCCGCCATCACCCAAACACCAGTAACGATAATGTTCCTGTGGCGAAACAGGCCCATATTCCTGCAGCCGGGTTCCCAGCTCAACTTCTATTGAAGAATGACAGCTAACAGAGCAGCAGAATAATGCCATTGGTTTTGGTTTTGATTGATTAACTGATTGATTTGTGCCCTGAAATACATGGCGCTAAGTCCATACGGGCTTAAGCTGCCACTACTGTATAAGCCAATCCAACCAAAGTGCTTGACAGACGGTTGAGCAGCATCTAAAAACCCTTCACCCCAGATCTTCCCAACAACTTTGCAAAGCCGACAGTCTCACATTCACGTCCACGGTCATTGCTGTGGGTGAGAAAGACAAGGCTGCACCTCTCTGCTGCCTTCTAGTTTCAATTTTTAATCTTCCTCACCTTTAAAGTGTCCGCTATTCTTCTGGCAGTTAGGTTGTTACGAACAGGGTGGCACATCATTTCAGCTTTTTTTTTAGCCCTACACCTGTGCAAGACATTTATCATAAGACGCAAGCAAAATCTAGCATATAACCATAAATTGAAGTGAACATTTTTTTTTAATATGGTTGTGGTGTTTGGTTGTCCGCATACTTTTGGCTTATATAGGATGGCTTTGGCTGAACCCCTGTAAGGAGTAAAGCATGAATGGTGCCGTAATTGCAACAAAGATCATTACATGCCTACACACCATCTTTTGTCATATAAAGTCTGAATGGTCCCATTATCATTGGGCTCCGGGCCTGATGTTACAACCTCCCATTGCCAAGTGGAGTTTGAGCAGATTGTACAAATGAGAAAAATTTATCTGTCTCGAGGCAGTAGTTCACTGTAGTCCAATAAGCCAACTAATTTCAGAGGTGGTGCATGCTACCTGCTGGGTCAATAGACTGATGATCCATATGTGAAATTATGCACTTTTTCTTTCCTTTTTAACATTTTTTTTTTTTACTACTGAGCCATACTGCAGCACATGTAGCATTATATCGCTAATCCAGTTTGGGTTTTTGCCAGTGTAACTGTTCCAGTCAGCCCCATTGCCAATCATCATCGTGACATGTGTTGACTCAAGTTTGTTGCCGTATGAATCATTATTCTAATTACAGATTACTCTCATAAGAAAGATTACTACGGTGCTGCTCGCAGGAAAAGATGAGGAAGACAAAGAAAGACCTCAGCCAAGAGCAGCTTTAAAAACCGTGATATGCTCTCCAACGAAATGGCTTGAACTGTCTGAGCGATTCTAAACACCTTTAAGAGTTACCATTATTTACACTAAAAGCATGTCCCCCACTTCAGAAATTTTAGAAGTGGCATGCTCTTTTTTTCAGCATCTCAGTCTATCGCTGGCTCAAGCTCCTGTCACAGTCTGAAATCATCTTGTCTTTTCCTCGAGTTTGTATTGATCCGCGAAAGCACGGCCTTAAAGCGCACCAATGAGTCTTCGTCCTCAACAGCCTGCTCCACTGAGCATTTACAAGTGCTAATGTCACAACTGGCATTTTCAGGCTGTTCCTTGCACTCACCAAAGTGAAAAGAGGTTTTTTTAAAAAAAAAAAAAAAAATCCAGCTGCAGTTTATTCACTTTTAAAATCTTGAGAGAGAAAAAAAACGCTCTGTGATGCCCACGTTACTGTTCAGAGAAATCACACATCCAATTCTTGCTTGATTGGAATTGTTTTGTAAACCCTCAAAGCCATGCACTTGCTTACAGATACAAAGCTGGCAGTGACTATGACTGTCGCTGGGGAGAGCACAGAAGTGGAGGCTGCTGCAGCTGGAGCTATTCAAAAAAAAAAAGCTGTAATAGCATCCTAACCAGTGTGCGCCTTGGCTTCAGCGCTGGGTGTGCATATAGTTCACAGATTTAAGTGTCTCCATAAGCTGGTTGTGATAGTCATTCTGCCATTGTCATAGTTTTACCTCCTGCTGCTGCTGCTGTATTGAGTTCGCCTGACTCCAGCTGCTTTGAAATTTCCTGCCAGGACAGGGACTTCTTTTTTTCCCCGAATAGCTGTATGTCACACTGCTATATCTATTTGTCTTTTTCATGCTCTCAAGCCTCCTCACGCATACAGTACAATGTGTCTTTCCACACCAGCAAGTGCTGTGTTGTCTGATTTTTTTTATTGTGGCTTGTTCAGGTAATTTACCATGGACATTAAATGTTGAAGAACAGTGGAAAGATAACTGGAAACAATAAAATGCAATAAATCAGTCACAATATAATTTATCTATTAAAGTGGTGTTTTATTGATCATTGGAGGATGTTACAGTTCGGATTGTACACCTATCCTTTCTGTCAAGCACCAGCGACTAGTCTGTCCTACCTCAGTTGTCAATGTGGGGCAGAGCAGATGCTTTTACACAGCAGCAAACATTTTCATTCAGTGTTCTCTTTTTTTTCCTGAGGTTTTACAGCGCTCTTGTAGCTTTTACTGTGAAGCCCACTATGCTCTGCATCTTTTTATCAGCCCTTTCTGTTAATCAGCGCTTTCCCCTTTTTTTTTTCCTCAAGCGGACCAACTGCTGTTATAAAATGAAAGCTTACTGAGCTTAATTGTCTTTAAGTCTTTCTATTTTATTTGAAGTCTCGCAATGAACATTAGTCTTGACTCGTTCTCCAAAATGGCTTTATAGAATTTTTGGAATAAAGTTGTTCGAGTGTTTAAAAATTGATGCTAAGTTGCATTCTAGATTCGATTTCTTCGGTAACAGTATTTTACAGTGAACGAGATAGCCAATAAATAATTTCACTGTGATTGCAGTGAAAAAAAAAAGCCCAGTTTGAACAAGGCCTTTTATAATGAAAACATCTAGAAAAAATGCTGCCAGTTCAAAGCCAAGTGCAATCATCATGCACTCCTTCTATCATTGATGTTATCTCACATAATAACTTCCGAAGAGCTACCAAAGTGAAGCGGAAATATGCAGAAAATAATTAGAAAAGTGTTGGATTGTGGATGGAAACATTGCCCATTGGTTTGTTACTCGCACTGACTACAGTACTAAAAGTTTTTAATACTAGCAGCCAGTGGTACCACGCTGCAATATTAATGTTGTTTTCTACTTAGAAAAGTTTTTATGAAGCATAAAGTAACCACACAGATTTCACAAAGGGGGCTTTACCCTTCTGTAAATACCATTCTCATGCTCAGTGGTAATGTGCAAAGGAAAAAACAAAACCCATTTTATTCCGTGACCTTCACCACCTCACCTCCGCTGTATCCGTTGGAATATATAATGTGGCAATTTCAATTTCTTCGTTTGGCCCGTATCCTCTGATACGTTCCGCAGAGTGCGAAGTGGCACTCGGAAATCTTATTCCCAACTCCGCTGAAGCAGCTGGTGAGCTGGTGGCCAGCAGATGTGATAATGACACAACGCACCAGCTCAGACGGCATAGCGGGCCACGACTCAGGCAGCTTTTAATAATTGATGGCAGCCAAGGCCCTGGATTGGCCAGTAATTGCATTACAGGTCACTTCTCAATAGCAATTTGTGAAAGTTGTGGTGATGTGTGCCGGGTGGCGATCAATAGGCACTGTCCAGAGAGGCAGACCCCCTCCTTCTCTCGCTCGCTCTCTCTCTTATGCTTTCTATCTTTCTGTGTCTAGTGAAAATATTTTCTTCCAGTGCTCAGTGCAGCAACACGGTGAGGATTCATTCACTTAGCATCAAAACACTGACAATAATTTAAGACCCGCGAGCACCTGTTAAACACATTAACCCCTTCCAACACTTTTTAAATAAAACATGTGCAGTACAAGCTCCCTGCCATTTCCAGGTAGCCTAATGTTGTTTCGCAATGCTGGAGCCCAGCCCGTTAAAACAGTTGCATGTCTTCAATTCAATCAGACAGAACTGCTATTTTATTTGAGCTTCATGTTTCAGTCTGATCGTGTTCACATGAGCTGTTTTCTGTTTGGTAGGGGCAGATTATTGTTATGTCTTCTGTAACTCTATATGAACGGCAGCAGCGGCTGGCGTGAAGAGCGACAGCAACTTTTTTGTGAGCAGCATGGCAGCAGGCTATCTGATATGTGTTTACATGAGCATGAGTGCACAGAGATTATTTCTGGAAATGTGCTAAAATGAGATCTGTTTGTATTTTAAGATACCTGTTCTTAAATGAAAATTTATGTGTTGTTTTAGCCTGATAGCTTAATTAATAATATTTACTGGATATATTTTGTGAGCGTAGCACCTTACTCAAGTTGGCTGCCAAAGTAGCTTTGAGTTTATTTTTAGTATTTTGGAGATTTAAACATACAGCGGACATGTCTGCCTCACTGCTTTACGCAAGTGCCATACCTCATCACTGGAGGTCCCTATACGTTAGCAATATATAGCACACTTGAGTGAAACACAACCGAGTGAATTGAAGCCTCAGGTTCCCGACGTCGAAACAGAACAAGAGCTCAGATTTACCCAGTGCATGGTGCTTTACTATCCAGCCTGCAGTGCAGGCTGTGAGCCTTGTGGCCCCCTCTGGCTCTCTGGCTGCACTCATTCTCATGGAAGTTATTTACTGTTCTAGCCGTTCCTTTTCTTTTTTTTTCCTTCTCCCATTGTTGATGTCTCACCCGCTTTGACATGTAAACTATCAGTGTGTCATTTCGCTGCATCTGGTGTTCATTCTTTTCTCTCTCTGTGTCTGCCTCGCTCTCTCCCTCTTCTCCTCCTCCTGCTCCCCTCTGCTGTGGCATGGAGAGGAGGAGGAGAAGGAGAAGAGAGAAGAGTGGAGGAGACAGTAGATTTTGCATGCTCTAAATACAGCCTCTACGTGTGTGGGGTGCTGTCATCAAAGGAGAGAAGGGACAGGGGATGGTTCACTTCTTTTGTGGCGGTGTGTGTTTGCGTGTCTGTGTGTGCGACTGTTTGCTTATGCAACTAAGTGTGCATTAATTCAAGCAAACATCAAAAATGCTCCCTCATCCATCTCTCTGTTTTAACTCTTCTCCTCCTTCTCGCTCCCCGCCTCCCTGCATCGCTCTCTGTAATGCTCATTTTAGCATCATTTTGTCCGCATTGCCTTTTTTTGTTTGTTTGTTTTTGTCGTTAGGCTCTGCCTTTTGCTTGCCTGTCTGCTTTGGTGTGTCTCACCTCTCTTGCATGTGCTTGGCGGGGTGTGACAGCATTGAGAAGTCACCAAAGAGGTAAATGATGATAGGCCATCCATCATGCTTTATGGACTCTGTATGGTGCTGCCGTGGAGAGTGGCTGCACTGTGCAGTAACTCAGAACACTCTGTCCCTCCATATAACCTGGCAGGGGCTCTGCTGCTTGCCTCGTCTCTCCTGGGTGAGTGTTCATGTGTGTGAGACACAGGAAGAGCGCTGGTCTGACTCACCCACTTAAGCGTTTCTCACTCTGTGTTTGTGATTTAGGATGTGTGTGGACGAGTGAAGGAAGGAATGGAAAGAGTGTTTGTCCACACTGCCAAACCATGGGCAATGAGCTTTCATTATGGTCTGATATGCCAGTGCTGGGAGCATCACCTCCAACCAGCAGACACAACAAGGTCTGCATATGTGTGTATGTGTTAGCGAGTGATAGAGAAACAGGCAGAACGACAGTGAGAAAGATACACAGAAAGGCTGACCTGAGTACAGTGAGATCCGAACATTTTTAGACAATCACACATATTTTCTTGGTAAATGTAGCGTGCTTATGTCCACCAACATGCTGGATTTTATGTAAAGTAATCAAAATGTAATTAAAGTGCAAATTTTAGGGGTTAGACAAAAGCATTGCACTGATTATCCATGTTTAAATGTAGAGGCCCCAATTTCAGAGCCTAAAAAGTAATCGGACGGTAGGCAGACAAACATTACCATGGCCAGGTTAGGGCTGGCCCCTTGTCACTCCATGACAAATTAAGCAAATAAAGTATTTTGAGTTGGTTCCAAGTGTTGAACTTGCATTTGGTAGCTGTTTACTGGAACTCTTAGTATAGGTCCAAAGAGATGTCAACACAAGTGAAGAAGACCATCATTAGGCTGGAAATTGATGATAACCCTATCAGAAAGAGAGAAAAAACTTTAGGAGTGGGGCCAAATCAACAGTCTGGTCCATACTGAAAAAGAATGAATGCACTGGGCAGCTCAAAAACACCAAACACCCCAGAAGAGCACGGATAACAGCTAAAAGTGAACGATTAGAGTTTACTTTCCTAACCAAGGCAACATTCTTGAGGAGGTATGCATATCATTGTCAAAGTCTGTAATCAAGAGACACCTTCATGAACAGAAATACAGAGGCATGTAAAACAAGGTGCAAACCACTGGTTGCACTAAAGAAGGTCAGATTAGATTTTGCCGAAAGATTCTGCACAGATCTGGAAAAGAAAGAACTCCTACCAAGGGTAACTTGAGATGATGAGATGATATGATAGGAAGATAACAGTATGGCGAAGCAGAGAAACAACTCATGATCTGGAGCATGTCACATCATCTGTCAAACGATGGAGGCAATGTCATGACATGGACATGTATGGCTTCAAGTGAAACCAAACCACTACTGTTTATTAAGGATGTGATAGAAGTGGCCGGATAAATCCTTAACTTTCTCCTCAGTGTCAACCAAATGCTGCAAAATAGACTGAACAGTGATTCACTGTGGAAATGGATGATAACTCAAAGCAGAGTGCAAAAACAACCCTTCAGAGTTGGCCACTGAAGGGTTGTTTGATTGCTGATCTCAGGCCAGCAGAGCATGCTTTTCAGTTACTAAAGACTAAAGATGGCTACAAAAAAACACCTGGCAAATTATCTCAAGAGAGGAAACAAGCCTTATATCTGAAAAGTATGTTAGTTTGTCCAATTACTTTTTAGCCTCTGAAAATTGGCGACTGTATAAAAATGGCTCACATTCCTAAACAGTTAACGGTTACAAAAATGTTTGTAAAACTCTTTTCAGTTATCACATTTTGATTATTTAATTTAAAAGCTGTTATTAGAGTAGATATAGCTTGCTGTGGCTTACTGTTAGATAATCTAAACTGATATTTGCAAGTAATAATAGAACATAGAATAATAGTCATAGGACATAGTGCGGCTAACAAATGAAATTATACACAGTTTTGTGTTTTTACTTTACTTCTGTATTACATCTGACCCCCTTTTAACAAATCCCACCCCTTTTTTCTGTAACCATGATTACGGCTCTGAAGGCATGCCCAGGCGATCCATTTGTCAGCCAACATATCACCAATACGAGAGTGGCCACTGGGAACTTCTGGAGATTTCCAGAGGGGGCCATTTAATTTGTCCCAGTCGCAAAGCAAATGTGCTAATTAAATTTGACAGTCTGCACATTAGTTTATCTGTTCTAAAAGTAGGCTACATGTTCAGCTTTCTACAACACAATAGTCTCTGCACAGTGGATCAGGTGGATTCTACCAGCAAAAGAAATACCTCTAAAATACTGAAAGAAATACAACTGTTGCAAGAATTCCGTAATGAGTTGAAGTTATGTTGTTAATCTGTTTATGTGATTATTTATTTTTGTTTGTTTTATATATGGCCTGTGAAAAACTTGGAACAAATAGGAAAAATAACTGGAAGAGACATAACCAATGCTGCGGTTTCCTTCTGCACCAGTTTTCGAACGTCCACTTGCATCCATGTGATGTCATCAGAAGGTGAATGTGAGGCTCCATTCAGATGTCTGCATGAAATCTTTGAAACTGTGCACAGTCATAATACTTATGCGTCAAAAGCAACAGCAACAACTGTTGGTGTCAGTGGTGCCTCTAGTATGCTGGTATTAGTGCTGTGTTTTTCTCAAGAGAAATCAAAAATGTCTGCAGTGACAAAAAGACCAGTTAGTCGCTGCTTTTGTTTCTTCATACTAGAAATGTACAAAAAAATCACAGTGTAGCTTGCACCCTGGTTTTGGGACACCTTAGTTTATCTGATACTAACTGGTTCAGAGAGGGAACACATTACATTGTACCGAAGAAAAACACGACTACTACGTATCGATCCTTACATCATCATTTTTTTACCTGCGACTTCATAAAATTTTACATTAAAAATCACACATTGCTTTTAATTCTGTGCAAAGACGCTGAAGAGTTGTTTTAGTAAAAATGTTACACAATTGTTTGCAAGGCTCAACATCTTAAACATACAGAAACAAGAGATTTGTGCTTCACACTCTTCCGTGTAGTTTTACTACAGGAATACAACACTGGCAACAAATACCAAAACAACAGCTACCACCTCATGGTAGCTTTAGGGAATTTTGGATTTTTCGTTAGGGAGGTACACAAAATACTTCTCCCAACAGACATGAAACATGTAAATGTTATTTTTAAAGAAGCGATTGTACCAAACAGTGCAAAATCTTTACAACCTTCTAATTGTATTACAGCCTCACCTTCATCCTTTTCCTTTCTGTTCATCCCTCCTCTTTTTCTCCATCCCTTCTGTTCAATACCTCCTGTATCTGGTGAGCCCTTTCACACTTCACACTTTTCTTTTGTCACCTTTCCACATGGAAGAACAATTGCTCAGAGTTCACTCTGTCTCTCTCTGCCTTCCTCTCCCACACCTCCTCTCCTCGCTACCACTCTTAGATCCAGAGGGAATCACACTGTCTGAACCAAATGTGCCACAAACTTGTCAGATGATGTTTGTTTTCCACCCCCTTTCCCGTGCCTGTTTTTTTTTTTTTTTGCCTGTGTGTTTTAATGCTGTCTACATATTTGACAAAGTGCTATGAGATGCACTGCCCTCACATGTCAACAGACTGAAATTTTGCAGCGTCATTAATGAAACAAAAATCTACAGGGTGGTTGTATGTGTGTGTGTGTATGTGTGGTGGGGAATAGGGATTGGGGGGTGGGGGTTAGTCCCAAGCCTTGTGTGATAATAAGGTTTGTATGTTCAGACAGCTTGTTAGTATGCTTGTGAAGACTGTAAGTAAACAGCCTTTCCTCTGAGGTTCCCTAGAAAGTTTGAATAAAGGATCTTCTACTGAAAACTAAAGGTGGTTAAGGGACTGAACAGCTGCGTTTCTGCCACCAAAAGGATCTGTATACCCAAGAAAATGTAGCACAAGCTCTAGCTCCATTTCCCTGTAGACACTATTTGCCTGCTGAATAACTAAAACTTATTAGAGAGTAGCTTAAAGACAGATTGGTGATGCTCCTTAGCTTAGTAAGTGTCATGAAGACCCACTTTCAAAGCCCTAAACTGAATTGGATTGAAGTCAGAAGGGTTAGATTATTAATAACTAAACTTAAACTGACCAGAAGATCGGGAATTAATATTTTGGACAACAGGTTAGGCAATTTTACAATTTTTCAAGTTCAAATTACTACTTTTGACTATATTCCTAGCTGCTTTATAAATTTCTGTATAGCTCTCTGGAAATACAGAAAACTTGGCCTCCTAAAGTCGCCCAACTCTTAAATGCCTGATCAATGATGGGCAGGACAAAAGGGTAAAAAGAGAGAGAAAGCAAAGCGTGGCAAAAGAAATAGGCAGGAAGGACAGTTAAAGTCTGCCAAGAAGCAAGGTAACTTACCTCTGGCAACCCCACACTGTAGACGCACCTCTAAAACTCATCCCAAACTTTGGCAAGATGCGGACCAGCACTAGCCTCCTTTATGAATGTCACACACCGTGAGAGGAAAATGATTACGTTGCAAAGAAGACAGGGGGGCAGAACAGGAGGGGACAGGAGAAAGCGAGAGAAGAAAAATCACTTTGATGGATTATGCTTCTCGTGGGACAACCTTGTATCGTTTTTGGACAGGAGTCTAACTCGGCCAGATTCTCTGTTACAGCGGTGATTCTCCTCTTTTCCTTCCGTCTCCTTTTGTCATCCAAGACGTGCGCTAGCTGTGACAACAGTGCCAGCGGTGATACCTAATGATACCGCTTGCAGGAACTAATTACTACCAGTGATTAAGAGAGGAGACGTGGCTTCTACCGCACATGCTGTCTTTGGGTGGGGGGAGCTTTTTAATTGCCTTTGCCAAATAAATGATGGCCAAAGATGCATGGACCCAGACTTCTTAATGGAGTCTTAGTGCTCGGTGGCAAAGAGCGAATACTTCAGGGCCCTTGG